>NW_021850397.1:1262590-1278259 GCF_003651465.1 Formica exsecta
TATATATATATATATAATATTTTTGACAGTATATATTTTAAAGCACTTTTTTAAAATAATTGCTTATATATGTAGCAACCACGTTATTGTTCCACATGTCTGTGAACCATATACATGTGATATATTTAACGGAGTATATATAATTATATATATATATATATATTGTGGCAAAAATTCTTTGTTATCACTTAGATGGACAGTCTTAGACTTTTAGTGATAGATTTTCATACATTTTCATATTTGCTGCAAGGTAAATTGCGCGCGGCCGAATATATAGTATATCAACCTTATTTCTATTGAGATTTTACTTTCTTCTTAATAATCTAACGTTATCATTATTCACCGCTAAAATATAACAAGCGCATAATGTTAAAACTCAAACATGAAATAACTAAACATTGTTCTATAATACTTTTAACACAAAGATAAACGAATTAATGCGTAAAAACGTGAAATGTGTGTAAAAGATTGTCTAAACTGTTTCGGCCTTGCAATCAATACATTCTCTTCTGTTTGGTATAAAAAGATTAAAACAAAGAATAAAATATTTTTACTTATGTTAATTTCTCTTTGAATTAATTAGCATAAGTTTGATTAAAATATATATAATTAATACAATTATATTTTATTATAAAATATATCGATAAGAATATGCTAATCTAAGAAATTCTGTATCAATATACTCTCTTTATAATATTTACCACCGACAAGCCTGAAACAATGCTTGATAAGCTATTGATAATTGGTTATAAAATATGATTGATGAAAACATGTCCATTCTTGCAAATCTAAAAGAATGTTGCGTCAATACGTTATCTCGATGATATTCACCATCGACAAGGCTGAAACAATTATTGGCAATTATTACGGCAGAAGAGAAAAAAAAATAAAAACAGGCATCAGGTATCTGCAAAAATATGGCTTTTAATTCAACAAAATTGTATCAAAACGGGAGAAACGCGAATAAAGGATGAACTGTATTCAAAGAAGAGAGCTGCAACATAATTATACATAGTAAGAAAAAAAAATAAAAAAAAATAAAAACAAATCAATTCCCTACAATCCGCGCCAGAATCGTAGACCATGTACTTCTCCATTTCGTCAACCGTTAAACAGTCCATATGAGCGAAATATCTGTGACAGCCGCTCGCTCCGGCTAATACTACAAAAATTCAGTCGATTACGTGTCAGTAATCGCAATACACGTTTACTGCCGCAATCGAATATAGAGATACATTGTAATCTAACGTAAAATTAACAATGTTTAACGTCATTGACAAGTATTGTAATGGAAAAATGATCAGCGAGTTATATAATATACATTTGAAAAGTCTCCCGTTACATCATATTAATATCGAATATATATCACGCGCGCAATGTAATAATGACAAATAATTACTGGATAATTAGTTTCGCCACTTTAGAATAATCCTTCTAGCATTATCGTAACAGTTCGTATTAAATTAAGCGTAATACTTTAATATGATAAACGCATGATGACGATACTATTATAGATTTCCTGAGAATTCTACGTGTTTTTATTGAGCACAGCTCAAATTACCATAAAGGAGCTCTATCGTCTCGCGTAAAAAATTATTGTCACTGCGAAAGCCAGAATTCGACTCTCACACTTTAACAAAAAATGTGTATACGCTATGTGTATGTGTATACACGTATGTACGTGTATATATACGTTTTTCTAATGCATATGGCTATAATCTAGCACCTACTGTACTCGGCATGATAGTATTATTTCGCGGTAAAAAAATCGATAAGAGAACCTGTCTCTCTAAGTGAACATACTAAATAAAAGTACATCGTTGGCGCTCGAACGTAGTAAAAACTGCGTTCACAATAGGAACTTTTTTTTACAAACACGATTTTTCAATATTTATCTTGTCCTTTCGCACGCACGGTAACGATAATAAACCAATCGTTGCGCGTCCGCAAGCTCAATCAGCGGTGTGAATCGGCGCATGTCCCCGTATCATTGGACTAGTCCTAGCTGTCCGTGGCTCCGCGATAAAAACTAAGTCTGCACCCTGTTACCCCAATGTTCTAGATCAGGCGGCGCAACGTCGGTTAACCGAAAAAGTCAAAAAGGAACAAAAAGGAGAGGAAGACGACGAACGCAAAGCGAACATAAAGCAAATGTACTGAACTGTGTCCGCGTGTGTACAAGATTTTGTCGTTTCCTTCAAATCATCGTCGTATTTGATATACGAGGGCGTACGTTAGTTGTTCATTCCGAAATTTGGATTCAACCCTATCACTTGATTAGTCTTTGAGTTCCTCGTCAAGGGTGTATGATGTGACATCGAGTCCACAGAATGTTGCCACTGCCAGCAGCTGCGGCAAAAGTACCGGAAACATGCCTAAACATAGATGCAGGCATAATTTGAATAAATATATACCATATATATATATACACAAAAGGATTTGAATTATAAGAAAATAATTAACAAAATTAAATTGTTTTCACATACCACATCGCGACAGAAGTAATGTCCCTGTTGTACAACGCATCCGGAGCATATCGATTCTTCGATGTACGGGTCCACTTGTACCTGTGGGAGCAAATATAAACACATATTTTACTTTTTACACATATATAAGCTAAATACAGTCTCTTTATTATATGTAGTTGTAGAATTAGACGTACCTTTTTCGTAAATTTGTCAGTCTTAATTTCTATGAATGAAGCTGTGATCGCTTTAAAGTACGATTGTTTCGTACTGAATGTAACACGACCGGAGCCTATCGGATATTTATGCTTGTCCGTATCGATACCTATGATAGTAAACTTTATTAGTTTTTGACGTAGTATTATTTAAAATAATTGCGTGCATAAATAAACGAAATACACACAAAGTGTGTATCAAGCGACGCGGTAGCGTCGCGACGCCAAGTATATGTAAAATTTAAAAAGTAATATTTAATCAAGATAAATGATGACAATTACACACCCGCATAAATGACCCCATGAAAAAGATCATCCATGACTTTTGCTAATCCTGCGGCCGTTAGCATTCCGTGCAGCGCACCAACGAACACCGTTTTATGCGCATCGAGTCTTTGCGACGAAGATTTGACATAGTTGCTATTCTCGAGGATCCATGGAATCACTTGTACCTAAAATGGAATATAGTGATAAGAATTTAATTTAACAATATATTTTTGAAAAAAAAATATGTATATAAACAATTAACGTACATCTTTTGGCTTTGAACGCTTGGATATAATTTTATAATACCATCTTTTTCCATTGGTAATATCGTGGGTGCAGCAGGACAACATTGCTCTGACCTGAAAGATATATATACATAAATCTTTGTATTATCCGAGATCAGTAATCGAATGTTGATAGCCACGTACCTGTTTCTCTGATTCGAATATAATATACGCGTATCCTTTCGGTTGAGCGGACGGTGCCTTCGTCGGCCACTCAACGCGAACCGGTCCGAATTGTTTGAATGTCGAAATTAGAATGGCTTCCGTAACATCCCATGGTACACCTCCCAGAAATACTTTAGGCGAATAAGCGACTGGTTCCTCAGTACTTTGTGGCAAAAAGCCGCTCCAAGTGCACGTGGGATAACAATGTGCTGAGATATATAAATAAATTGATAAGTGTTTACAGAATCTTCCACAAAATTCGCATCTACATCTAGGCTAGTGAATCTTTTTTTTACTGATATAGTCAAAATTCCGCAAAAAAAAAATTTAACATATCATTCAAAAAAATGTATTTTAATATAAATGTAATTTAATATTCAATATATCTAAACAATTATATATATTTAAAAGTTTTGTTAAGATATACTTAAAGTTACAAAATTTTCTATTATGCAAAACATAGATTCTATTATGCAAATTTGTATAGAAATTTCGTATGATTAATTTAGGTAATTTGTTATATCATACATTCATGTACAAATAATAATAACAAAATAATTGCAATAATTTTTTGTGTACAGCGTAAGTAGATAAAATATATCACTACCAGCAGCACTTCGATGGGATCTCGCTACTCGATCAAGCGACACTGGTTGAACCAATCTACGCGCGGCGCTTCCAAGACCGGTACAACAATTTTTTTCGTGATTTAAGAGAGAATTGAGAAAATTGCTACGATTTTGCCCCATTCCATGATGATGCTGGTAATAATGCGAGCTCGTTGGATTCTGTTGTAACGATGACAAATATTTTTTTACAGCCATACGCTCGAATGCCGTTCTATTATTGGGGCACGTGTTCGTCTTCGACATTATGGAGTCCAAGGCTGGGAAGCAAGAATTCGACGAGGAATTCAATGATAAACAATTCTACAAACAAGAATTTCGAATTAGCGATATTTTACGAAAATGATGCAGAAATGCATCTTAGGTAATAAAAGAATTTTTGCGGAAGGAATACTCTCTCACCATTATTATGTCGGATAAAGAACCATCCGCGCTACCGATACCGCTTGTCTCTGAATCTGCCGGTGAGTTGGAACGCGAGCCGTTACATCCCAGAAAATGAGAGAATTCTAATGTTGGGCTGCCGCAATCACTGGCGTCAATAAATTATCATTTGTGGAATATACGAAATATTAGGAATTCAATAATCATTCTCAGCAATATTTCGTATATGTACACATAGTCACAAAATATATATTGTTTATTTGATTAATATATAATTCATTAATTGATAGAATGGAATTAATATATGCACACAATTATATGTGATTTAAAATTAGTAAATATCAAAATTTAATATTAATTTAAATATTTATGAGAAAAAAAGTTATTGCTTCTTGTATTTGAAATAAATTTGATCAATTATTTTATATTGCATGCATTTTATATTTTTGAAATACACACTCTTATGGTGTTTCATTCTCGCTATTTTCATCTTTTGATTTTTTTCTTACCTGTACGGAGTAGAGCAACCTCGTATAGGACGGCCATAGCATGACGAATCAATGGGCGATGACGAAGAGCCGGGATATTGAAATGATGGTCGGCTAGTTGGTGAAGACGGCGTGTTTGTACTATTACTGGCAGTGGACGAATAGCTGTAAAGATCCGATGTGAAGCTGCCGGGTGTGCTCGGGCTGCCGGGAGTGGCCACCGAATTCGGCGAGCTCGGAATATCCATGCCAGAGGAATTCGAGCAAATGCCATGATTGCGATGGCACTGTAAGCATACATAATTAATACAGTAATTACACATATTACCAAAAGCCGCCAAAATCTTAATTTATCCTGCGCGTACACACGTCTCTCTCGTACACCATAAAGTAAATAAATCGTTCCTCTCACAATCATTAACATTATTACAACATAAAATCATCGATAGCATATCTCGGTGAGTTCAAAGATCTCGATACATATAAATGTCAAAATAATTTCAACTGTATCTGTAGCATCGAAAATTGAACTTGGATATAATACGGTTTCGTGCTCTAGTTAAGCAACATATCTCGAAATTTGCGAGATAGTAGAAAGAAGTGTGGAATTCGCTTTGCACACATACGTTTCAAAGTACTTGGAATATGTCCAAATTGAAACGAAGTATTATGCGATATGTGAGAGGACACGGTGTCTTGAAATGGCAGCGACTTTGCGCCGACTCGATTTAAACAGAAAAAGGCGTTCCCTTTAATAGAGCCGTTTGGCTCGCGTGAACCAACGGATTCTCGGTCATCGAAACTATCCCAGCGCGTGATATTCATTTTATATCCGGATCATTATATTTATATCTTGAGCCAAATTTATTGAAAATTCGTTATAAATTTTGTTTTGCGATATTTGAATATTCAAATATTTGTATATTTAAATATTTTATGTATATAATTAATAATCAAAGAAACACAAATGATAAATTGAATTTTTATTAATAAAAGATTGTGATTCGAAATTTGCCACGAAAAAGATATCGCTAGGAAAGTGCAATAATTCTGAGATGTAAAATATGTATGCATATATATATGCATGTAAAATATATAATACGATATGATGAACATCGATAAAGTTAAATATTAGAATCGGAAAACATGAGTAAGAAAATAAGGTAGTTGGAGTTATTCCAATGGGATAATCATTGTTCGAGTTATTGCACCGTCGAAGAAATTCCTGCAGCACAATATGCTTTATGTTACATTTATCATTTTTATTGCCATTCTGTACGTAAAATTTGTAGTTCGCTGAAGTTATTACTGCAAACGCGTTTTTTTATCAAATCGTCGTCGAGTCAAATGTGTTCTTATATTATAGTGAACAATGCCTCGCAAGTAATAGCAACATAGTATAATTTTTTCGTAAAATATTAATAATAAATTCGTAAAATATTAATAATTTCGTAAAATATTAATAATAAATTCTCAAAAATATTATAACAATGCAAAATATATAAAGTGTAAAATAATAAAATAAAAAAATAATATTTTTGAATTAAAAATAAACATATTATGATAAAATTCCTATTTAATTACACTTTGTAATTTGTCGGTATAATCAAATTGCGTTCTCTTATTTATCAATTAACAGATTATGTTATCTTGACGTAAAATATGATTTCCATTTATATATAATATTTTGCATTTCGATAATAAATATAAGCTTTATCACGATGCGCCAATCGAATATTGACTCCTACTGATCCACCTACTCTCTATTGCTTCTATCCAGTTGTAACGAAAGCCGCATTAAATATCTTTCTCATATATAATTTGCTATGCATTTATATATTATTCAAATCCGTCACAATGAATAAAAACTTTCTCATTCTTTTAATAAACTTTCTCTTCTCGACAATATTATTTAGAATCTTAAATTTTCATTGGAATAAATCTCTATGGATAGATATCCGTACCTCGTGTTGTTGTTGTGAAGATCCCTGGGTTTGATCGTAATTGCCAAATTGATAATTACGATAACTCGGAGAACCAACCGTCAGTTGATTTCCCATTAGCGATCCTCGGGGCAAACCAAGTCCGAACATATCCGAGATTGCGCTGCCGCCTATGTATTAAAAAAAGACAAATTAATACACTCATTCGCGGAGTAAAAATTTGGCATAATAAATAATCTAATAAATATCCAGAAGAAACTTTAATCTTTTCGCAAACAAAGTAAAAAAGTTAAGTGATACCCATAGAATCAAAATCTTTGATGCAATTCCCAGTTTTTAAAAGAATTTTAGGAGACAACTTTATCATCACCTTTCATTTATTTAATTCGCATAATTTTTTACACAAGTAAACAATATGCAAAAGAGAAAGCGGGAAAAAAATGTTTCGTCTCACCGTCAATGCTGACATTCTTGTCGGATTGGAAAGAGGAAGAAGCATCCTGCGAGTAATTCGGAAGATGCGTAGGCGATGGCGGCGTTGGTAGATCGATCAATAAATTGTTGATCGATTGCAACTGATGCAATCTCTCGCGCTCTTGGTCGCGTTCCTTACCACGCTCCCGCTCGCGGGTCTGGCTCAGTTTCCGCAGTAGCAGCTTACTACGCTCCCGGTTCTGTGTCGTCGCATCCTGATGGTGCAACGGATCCTGATGATGCATCGATAATGGTTCTCGATCAAATTCGACGTCCGTTTCGTCGCTCTCGTCGCTCAGTGAAATGTCCGCCTGCAAAATCGACATTTACTTATCAGTCGCAGAAGTGAATCGAGTATACGGATAATATTTTACAAACGCGAAATTTTTCAAGCAATTTCTCTAACGTCGAGATATCAATCAATCTTTTCAACTGTCCTAAAAAAAATCTTGATTCGGATACCGACAATCGTTGAATTTTAAACGATCGAAAAAAGAGATCGAAAGACGTTGAACTACTTTTATTTAATTAGCAAAAGCTGTAAAGACGTTAAATATGCAAATGAAGAATTGACTTCGAGAGAAAGTGGTTTCGTCAGAATCTGATTTGGGGTATATATAAATACGAATATATACATTATCTTCACAGAAAAAAAAAAAAAAAAAAAAAAAAAACACTCCTATATATCTTACGCGTAGTTCAATGTAAATTTTTAATTAAAATCACAGATTTTCAAATCCCTTCGCTGATTTTTTTCGAGATCGTTTAAAACTCGCGAAAATTATTGTGTTCGACTCGATTCGAGATAAACTCGCGATACGAAATGTAATATATATATTCTTTACGGTATTTCTCACCCGATATCGCTTATTCCGCACCTCGTGGTCGTGATAACGAAAGAGCGGCCCGTTTTACTTGAAGAAATCGAACAATTGGCGCGCGACGTGTCACGTTCTCGGTACGAACGACGCCGACCGACTGCGCGGCGCGCTCGAGGAACGAAAACAGCGCGCCTCCTGAAGGACGCCACGCTGCCGGTCGTGGCGCGTTTATGGAATTTGCAAAAAAAAAAGGGGGAAAAAACATTCTTTAGGGGAATGAAGGGAAAGGGGAATATCGAGAAATACACATTCCACGGCTTTTCCAAGAATTTTGGCTTTTGGCGAACCCCGTCGAATTACTTGTACACGTGATAATTCTATCATTGTGTTTACTACGTCACCGATGACGTAGTATAGATAATAGCTCGAGTCCTTTTCGTCTCCTGAAATGATTTCTATTCTTTTCCATCGAAATGATCGAGTATCTCGAGATTATCGTAATCAATCTGGTAATAATGATGATATGATTAATAAAAGCGATGATAAAAGGTCTTGTTAGTATTTTAAAACGGAAGATTATATATATATTTGTGAGTTTTCTAAATAAAAAAAAATGTGGAAATAGATCATTTAATTATAAAGGCGATGATGAAAATAAACATACATAATAATAATAACAACGGATAAAATTGTATTGCTTGGAAATTTATTACAATAAACTCGGAAATACATTTTATCGGAATTTCGCGCGTTCAAGATATCATAAAACCAGAACACATGTACGTTATCAAATTCCGCAATTGACTCACCCCTCGTACAAATCGATTGACCCAAGAATTTTTGGCAATCGCGCACGAATGCATCGATCCCGTCTGCGTATCGCAAACGTATTCGAATAAAGATATCTCGAAGATATATTGATATATTCGCGCCGAGGGAATAAAATTTTCTCGCGCCTACGTATATATGTATTACAGCTCCGATATGTATGCCGCCGTGTTTATTTACATTCGCTCTCGGCGCAGGACATTCCTTCGCTATACACCTATCTATGTCGTCCATATAGAGCGTCGAATTAATAAACGAGCATTTCAAGCAGAAGAATAAAGAAAAGATGGCAATCACCAGGATCATCGGAGATAAAAGTGGCAATTGAAATCACGGAACCGCGATCGGTTTGGCTTCCAACATCCTTGAAATGTCGTGACTTTGTTCAATTCTCCATCTATATATCAGCACTTGTAGAGCGATATAAAATATGCGGCATAATATCATAATAAATATGATTAAAATTGTATATATTAGGCGTCTCTCTCCTTGAATTTTAATACGTTGAACGCGAATCCGAAGCCGACATTAATCCCGAATAATCGGGTCTTAATCTCGCGGACGGATGATGAGACTTACCGATTGCATTAGCGTGGGCATGTCCGTAGAAAGAATTCGTCGACGGTCCTGTCGCGAGGAGGAAGCGAGTTCTGGGCGATGTAAGCGATGTAGATTCAGCTGACGATACACACTGCTCGCTCTCGCACGGCCTCCAGAGACACGAGCACGAGCGAGTAAGAGCCGCCGACTCAACTCGACTGTCGTCCGCCACTAATAACAACGTGCGATAAGCTTCATGTGTTGCGCGTCTCCCGAGAAGTTACGTGCGAATGACGATGATAAACAGCGGCGGCCGGTGGCGAGGGCGAGGGATGATGATTCCTCGGGATAAAGGATCCGCCCGGTCGCGGTGGGAGATTTTAACACGTCGCGCGAAACGCATTCGACGCGCTGTCTTTTCTCGACCTTTCCTTGCGAAAATCGTCTCTCGATCCTTTGCGATTTTATTGACGATGGTACAACGGTGAAACGCCCATTCTTCCGCGTGCTATACCACCCCGCGAATGAACTAAAGATTTCTCTGCTCGCATTTTCTTTCTTTCTCTCTCACCCTCCCTCTCTCTTTTCCCTCACACGCACGCTCCATCAAAGACCGCGACGATCCGGAATCTTTGAACGTATCGTGAACATCTTTATTTTATATATATAATATTTTTTTATTATCTTTTTATTTTCTTATATTCTATCATGTAAAAACGTAAAATTTAAAAAAGCAAAAGAGCTTAAAAAAACAAGACTTTTTCCGAAAAGCTTAAATAAAGGTGGACGTGGATCCTAAAGAAAAGAGATATTCAATTTTATTTTTCACAGCGACAGATTCCTTAAATCTGAAATTAACTATTAGAATTGTCTTTGTATCCTTTATTTTTCAAGCTAACACATGTTTGATACAATATCAACAAAGTAAAATGTATCTTGCCACAAAAAAAATTCACATATAATTTTATAAGATGTATCAAAACTAGAGTATATAAAAAATGTATATACACTATTTACACCATTATTTTAATACGCCGAGTATTACATACTGCGGAGAATAAATATGCTTTAAGCAAAACTATTTGCTTTATGCATTGACAGATTTAATTATATTCTATATGCGCAGTCGATGAATCTAACATTTCGACTTCGGAGCTATCGCCGGTCGAATAATTAACGACGTCTCGCGTTTGCCGTTCTATTTTGCCGGACGTACCATCTTCCCGGATCTTTCCCGTTTTACCGGAATTTTCTCCCCAACTATTAGAGAACAGAATCACCCTTAATTTATCGATATCTTGACTGCTTGAATTATTGCCTACATTACTGGAATTTTCCAATCTGCTTTCACTGTCTTCAGATTTGTATTTCGGTATTTCCGTAGGCGCATCTGAAAAATTTCGTTCGTAAACAAATTCCACGGTTTTATTTCACGAGCTTAGGAATGCGATGTAAAAATTGAATCGATCATTGCAATAACGACTGAATTGTACTACATACCAGGATATGGTGGTGCCTCATCAATCAATTGTTCCATTACGTAACCCAACATGGTTGCGGTAAATGTGTCGTCCCTTCTGAGACCGAGCGCTCTATGAAAAGCATCCACTGCTTCCTGGATGTTACCCATTAACGCGTGAATAAAACCGATCGATGAGTAAGTCGATGGGTTTAATGGATCCAAGACTAACGCTTGTTGATGATATTCTAATGCTTCGACATATTTTTTCATTTTTCTACAAGTGTGCCCCAAGTTATTCAGTAATGCTTCCCATTTACTGGGCAAAATCACATTTCTTACATCGCCCTGAATGCTTTTCATGGCTTCCTTAAATAATCGTTCAGCATTTTTGTAACTGTGTTTAACAAGAATAATTTTAGATAATTTACATGGATAAATTGAAAAGGTACACTTAATATCTTAGTTTTTCGAATATAAATGATGACGCAACGATATTGAATATCAAAAGAACAAAAGTAATACTTACTCTAAATTGTAAAAGCATATAACACCCATTTCATGTATCACAAATGGATCATTTGGTGCTATTCCTTGAGCTTGTAGAAAGAACTTGTCAGCCAGTTTTAAATTGTTGGTCAAACCGCACTCTAATCCGATATACAAAAGGGGAAGATGACAACCTTTCATTAGTTGTGATGCTTTAAAATATGCAGCCATTGCTTGATCGTGTTCATTTTCTACTGCAAAGGAATGTCCATATGCCAACCAAGCAGGACCAAATAATCTATCTAGTGCTGTAGCCTTCGCTAAATATCTTCTTGCTTGATCGCTTTTGCCTTGAATATAACAATGTTATTAAAAAATTTCTAATTTTTCTTTCTTATTCGCAAATATTTATATCATTTAAAATTCTTAAAATTTTTTTATTTCAGTACTTTTCATATTTAGTGATATTTAATTATATTTAAAAAATAATTATTAAATAGTAATTAGTTACCTATGGTATAATAATAACATCCGACTGCAAACCATGCCAAAGCCATTTCCGGATATAAATCAACCAATCTGTGTGCCAGATAAAATAAAGCTAAAAAAGAAATATCTCGTTAACAAATTTAAATGTTGACATGTTTTTTTATTACAACAATATAAACTTACCATTAGTCTTTTTAAGCTCAACTAAGCAAGCAATGTGTACTGGAAGACACGAGTTGTGATATGGATCCTTTTTCAAAATTCTGAACATTAAAAGTATCAAGTTATGTTTTGTTATGGAATACGAAAATATTTCATAGGAATTGTGTTACTTACTTCTCCGTAAGCGAGAAACATTGATGATAATCACAGTTATAATATAATCTTTCAGCCTTTGCAACTTGCATATCTAAATTGTCTGCTAATCTGTCAGTGACGCAAATTCCCATTACATTGCATGTAATTAACGATTGCTTTGTATTTGGCTCTTGATATTTTTTTAATTTACTATCATACAACAGTCGTAGAAGTTCCGCTTCACCTTTCATGCATTGTTCAGCAAACGGTAAGGATTCCAAGAGTTCTCGCTCTAAATTAGCATTCATTACATTAAATTATTTAAAAATATAATATATTCAACATAGTCAATATAATATATACCTTCGGAGGCTGAAAGCATTTGATTTTGCACCAAAGCTTCAAACGCTTCGTACGAATAAACATCACATTGTAGAGCTTGTTTATAGCACTCTGTTGCTACTGCTCTGTTATCCATGGCTTCATAAACTCTTCCTTTTACATATAATATCGAGCTCTGAACCTACAAGAAAAGATTACATGCATAATCATCTTAAATATTAATATATAGCGAATAACTATAAATAATATTATTGTAATGTTATTATACTATTATTTTGCAAATATATTATGTACATAGATGTATAAATATACTTACATTTTTTGGGGCATCCTGAAAAATGTCCATACGATCCGCAAATGTAATACCTGTTTGCGTTATATTAGTGCATATTTCAGATTCATTGATAACTTGAAGAGCATCATTATATTCCTTCGCTTCTAGTAAACACCTCACAGTTAAGTAGTGACACATTACATCAGTCTATAACAACAGAGATATCATTGTTTAATTCAATAAATTATAAAGATGTTTCTTGTAAAGGAAAATTGTAACTGTCATGTACATTCATCTAAGAAATTAACAATTATTAAAATTACCTTCTCTAATCCATATCTCTTTATGAGATGCGCAGCACGATGGTATTGTTTCATGAGATACATACATTGTGCCAGAGTACATATATCTTTTGGGTCCTCATTACTCAGTGATACCACTTTGTCAGCCCAGAACAAGGCGGCACTGTACAGATGCTGAAAGTAAACATGACAAATTAAATATATGCTTAATCGTAGAGATTTGCAATTTTATTTTAACAAAGCTTACCAAATCGATGTACGATCTGACTAGTTTTCTACAATTTTCCAGATCAATGCTCTTCTCCTCTAACAAGTTATGCATGCTATCGTTATCGTTATCACGGTGTGACATGTTTAATTAATTCTAAGTTTAGATGTAAGTGAAGTGTTTTTTTTTTATAGAGTGCTTTCAACTCGAAAAAGTTATCTAGTATATACAAGAGAACCAGGTTAGAACTGATGTACACACTTGTCCGATAATTAGATAACTAGATTTCTAATGGGAGAAAAAGATTCACAGGAATCTTAAATTTCTTTTCAAATAGATTTTGTTCGTTCTAATAGCACTTTCTCGCATTTGCTCTATTTGAAATGCGTACAATAATTTTTTCAAGAGTGATTAAAATGTAACTAAGAGAACAGCTGATCTATTCTGATAAGTTTTACAGTGACGGGCAAAAACTCTATGGTTTTAACTGCACTCTCTTCTACTTTCTCTATTTTTTAAAATAATATAAATTTCGGAGAAAGAAGAAGAATATAAAGTAGATAAAAAGCGCCAGCAAAACGAGTAGGTTGATTATTTTGAACAGCTGATTATCTCGATTACACGCATGCGCGTTGCGACTGCACTTATAATCGATCAATGATCGAGATCGAGGTAGCATGAATGACATACCAAATAATTAAATAACTCTTCTTGATACACTTTATAATTAAAAACCGCGCAATTAATTAAATTATTTCATTATAGAATTTAATATTTTATATTATATGAACTATTTTATATTATAAAAACAAAAAAATGAAGACCTTGGATCAACTTTTCTATCTAAAATAATTATGAGTATAATATTTACACATTTAATATTTTTATTAAACTAGAAATATAATTCCAAATAAAACGCCAAAGTTTTGTACCATTTATATTTGCAATATATTAAATAATTATTAATTAGATACAATCATGTGCGATATAGTAATTTAAAGTCATATCATCATTTCTATATACATTTTTTCTTTTGTTCTTTTTCTCTCTCTTTCTCTTTGCTTGACTTTTTCCATTTTCGTAATATTTTAACAATTTTTTCATCATTATGAGAGTCTTAATTATTATTATGACACGGGTTTGAGATGCATCAAATATACACACAAAACATTAGTTATTTCTTCTATTGTAGCTTTTTTCGCTTTGTGCATCACTTGTCTCACACACAATCTCGCATTAATTATACAAAAATGGGCTACAACGCTCAATATTCAATTCTGTCCGTTGATATACCTTGATATAGAGATGTGTAACATCGGTGACGAAATCCTCAAGATCTACAAATATATAGCGAGTGCAAAATAATCGAAATTAATTGCACAACATAACAACGATAACATAAATTCGCACGTAAAAAAGTTGCTCGCAATTTAAAAAACTTATTGAAAGAAAAAGAGTTTGCCAGTTACAATCCATTTTGTGTCCATCTTTTACATACGTGTAACGCGCGTATACATGATCTCTGTTTTCTATAATATTCCTTTTCCTAAATTTTAATTTAGATTTCATCATGTGTTTATATTATCATAATGTCGATGCGTTTGTTCGAACATCATTTTCATTCATTATGTATTCAAAAATTAAAAAAGATGAACGGTAAATGCCCAAACTATCCGACAGTTGTCGATTAGCAAAATCGATTTAACAAAAAAAAAAAAAAAGTTTGATTCTTATAATACTGTTGAGTCGATAATTTTAAATTATCTATTCTCAGTTTCAAAGCTCATCACATATATAGTGTGATACACTCGAATGTGTTTACCTATTATTCGGTACAATTATATACTCGTTAATATCTCCATAATTAATTATTCTCTCCACGAGTCTTACGGAAAACTATGGTACCCGCTTCGATGACTTTTATTGACGGGTGCCTAATTCACTATTAAACATTATGATGTATATGATGCAAAAAAGGCACACTACAGAAAGTAACTAAAAAATCGCACTTTACATTCGAACTTAATCGAGACAATCTAAATCGCCAAATTAAATATTTATTTTTTCGCAGTACAAAAAAAGGATCGCTAAATATAGAGTGCCACTGTTAAGAGCGATAGATTTTGTGATATACATCAGATGGACCGTCGACAAGCCAATCAATACAATAAATAGCTAGACAATAGAAAAGGAGATAATGCAATAGATAAAATACATAAACGTAATAACGCAGTAAACGATAATTAATATCGATAACATGCCCTTCATAGGTAATCTAAGGGTAAGAGGAACATATATATATATATATA
>NW_021850397.1:1278265-1293813 GCF_003651465.1 Formica exsecta
TATATATATATATATCTTATATTTATTGCTTTAAATATGCGTGCGTGAGTATAATACATACATACATACATATTTTGTGTGCATGTATATGTATATATTAAGTTGAAATTTCGATAACTTATTTAAACGTGACTAAGCTTTTCTTTTCGTTGCGGTACAACAGCGCATACATCTCGTATAAAATTCGAAGACATTTTTTTAACAACTGGCTAGTTATCATTCTGCTAAAATAAAATACTCTGCGAAACGGTTTTTTACAGAGTGTTGGAAAAATCGTTTTTAACAAAACACTATAGCGAAAATTTTCATTCAATTCTTTCGCAATAATGTATTAAGATGGGAATTTGGACACCTTTGCGTATGTATGAAATGTATATCTTTTCCAGCAAAGTGTATTCCGCCATTACTTTATTACATACATCGTGTCCTAATTCAATGTTAATAAATTATTACATATCAGTTAGTGTATATATATAATATATTAATATATGTAATATGTATATGTGTGTGTATATATATATATATATATATATACCTATGTATACATATATACACACACACACGCGCGCGCGCGCGCGCGGCCGTATCGTGTTTACACCGCAAAAAATTTAACTAGTCAGCATGATTAAAAATAGAAATTAGCGTAATTGGCAATGGCAGTATTTGGAAGAATAGAAATACGAATTCTCAGATACTTCTATCGACTATCACAATGCTTCACGATACTAATACCATAATAACCCACGATAAAATTTGTAATCCACAAGACACCGAGTGACCAGTGTGTGCAGGAAACGATTCGTCTCACACATATCGCAGTTTCCTTGCATCAGGTTTCGTATACATTCAATGGATAAATGATTCGAGTACTTATTGGATACAAGACAGATCGGACACAGTGTTTTAACATATATCCAAGGTTACATAATATATAAGTTCTTAGCGGGTATAATAACAAAATCAAAAAGCGTAAGACAACAATCAAGAGATATCAAAAGCAGCATTATTCGAAATTCTCATTACATTTTACTGTTTATTTTACTAGAGTAAATATCGTATAGAACCAAAGATACACATCTCGCAATACTTTGAAAATGAGACATCTTTACAATCTGAAGATATACATATTAATTGTTTCACAGTTACGTATAAAATCAATGATGTGTTTAAACATCGCGCAAGTTTCATCTACAATGTATAACGAGTCTACATCTTTTTCGTATTCAATTGCGTTCTTTCTCATCATTATGTTATAGTATCCGTTGAAGATAAAATTTTTGCATAATCATTGCGTGTTAATATTGAGATTATAATTTATACCTAGATCTTAAAATGTCATTAAATGTTTGATGCTCGCAAGTATATATGATCTTTGATCGTTATAATTTCATAATGAAACATATAATATATGTTAGTTGTCAGATAAACAGGAAGTTTATTCGACTAACATAAAATCTTAACTTTTAAAACCTTGAATTCTTTAGGCTTCTTGTTTAGTCGCGTCGGAAACTGTTTAGTCTACAATATGATCCCTGATTAGTAATCCCTGTAAAACGGAATTTTTCCGCGCGATTGTATATATATAACCAAAGTACTTTTTACATATGTATTAAAATTTCGGTTTTCTACATTTGCAAAGAGTTGTAGCAGATAATCTTTGGTTACCCAAAAACATCTATTAGTATGTTGTTTATTCTCTAGTGTACTCTATATTTCTGTAAGGCAGAGAAGCCGTATGTTATTATTAATAATACATCTAAATCTCGTAATTTTGAATAATAGTGGCTATATTTTGACCACTGTTAAACCATATTTGTCATAATTTGTGTGTGAACTATATAATATATATATGTATAATCACATTTATATTTTTCATATATTTTTAAAATTCTATATCTCTTGGTTTCTTCACTTTTAGCACGATCGAATTTAACTCTCTCAAATAAACTTATTCATAATCTCGTAAGAATATTCCTATGGCCTAATTTATACCATACACTTTTATGAACCAAAATAGTACGCACCAAACATTTTAATTCAACTATGTTTGTATCAAGTATATTAACTTTGTGAAAATATGAGTAAAAGTATATAAATATGAATAAAGTATAAATAATAAGTATAAATAATGAGTATAAACTGGATCTATGCAATTGTTGTAGGAACGCAAAGTAATGACTAATATTTGTGATTAATATATATTTAGTTACAGGGAATCGATCATGTCATTTCACATGAAACTTTTCACTTTTCGGTAAATATGCACACCTAAAAAATAAAATGCCACACCTACAAAATAAATATGCAAAGGTCACACTTCACCAATTTAATATTTAATATTTCAATCATAAAATAACAGATTATTATAGCATACACAAACTTTATGTCAAACTTCAATTTGTTATATCTCCTAAACCAATGCTGTCTATCACTTGATACTGACGGGGAATTATTCAGAACACTCCTACAACATACGTAAGTGACGATTAAATCGGTGAAGTATTATGACCTTTTATGCATATTCACTCATTTTTCATTTTTTGTTCATCCAGATTTCACGAAATTTATTACGCATATTGATTATGTAGCTTGGATGCGCGGAAAGTGAAATCATTAAACATGGATTCTAGGCTTTATAGCTAAAGGGGATTATTATTATTAGTACAGCATTGCACGACAAACCTTTCTTCTGTTAATGCAATACTAACAAGAATGTATCACATTTATTCCAAAATAGATTTCTGCCTTTCCGCCACCAAGTTTCATGGCAAAAAAGTTCACATAAAAAGTTTCACATTTCCGCGGTTAGGAGAGTTACATGATCGAGCGAAATCATAGAATTTACGCGAAACTTTTCATTTTTTCGCCCTAAGGGACAAGTATACAATCGACTCCCTGGTGTACTAAATTATAACACTGAAACTGCATAACACACATTACAATTATAGATATTCTCCTCATTATGTGATTAAAAATTCAATTTAATATTGTAAGTCCAAATAAATTTTGAAAGATTAGTCATAACTTTATATTCTCATGATAACTTATATCTGAGAGAGTCAAGATACGATACACAGAATTGTTTACATGCCAAATTCTTATTTTACTAATAAAATACTTATCTTTGTAATTAGTGCTTTTTGATGCACCTTTATATAGAATTATATAGTATTCATCAGAGCCCGACGAAAGGAACAGGAATGTGAAGTTTCCTATTCGCTTACATTTGACTTTGAGAAAAAGAACCCATCCAATTTTTAGGAGTGTGGGATGTAACAGCGAGAAGTTAAATCGTTACATCGATGGGAACAATAGCGAAAAATAACTTTCAGTCGTTTATAAGATAGAAATAGGCTATTTTAAGGATACCATATATATGCATACTTGGGAAGAACATCAATCCGATAATGATAGCAAAACTCTCATTTTCTTAATCGGAATCCTCTTCGATCGATGGAGAGAGCACAGAGACATTTTGTACGCTAAGCAGTCCTTTAGAACACGCATACTCCACTAGAGCAACATGGCAAAAAAAGTACTGATCTGGCATTTGAATACTGTAGGCCCTCTGTGATCTGATCTTTTCAACAGTTCCTCGTATGTCCACAGTTCCAGTGTCCTCAAGTCGCGATATGCAAATGTCCAAGGTGCAAAATGTACCTGGAAACGCGCCAGTATTGACATTTTTTTTTTTTTCAAAAAATATACTATACTCATATTCTGAGTTATAATTCTGTTTTCAAGAAGCATTCTACCTACCTGTTCTTCCAATGCCAGCACTGCAATGTACAACTATAGGTGGTCCTCGAGGATGTCCGGCCCATGTATCTCCTCTGCTGGCGAGTAATTTGCTCTGTTGCTGTCTCACCAAAGACAAGAACTGCAATAAAGCTGAAGCCGACTTAGGAACACCATAATCTGGCCATGCCGTGTAAAGCATATGGCAAACCTCCCTCGTCTCATCAGTCTGATATGAAACAAACATATACATATAAATATATACAACAAAATATATTAATCGAAAAAATAAAATTACATAGGTATATATGTACCTTTGTATTTGTAATAAGAAGCATGGATATTGTGTAATCACGATTTTTATCAACTTCGAGAGTAGTTATTGTAAAGCCACCCACTTGTACGTCATAACCCGGTTCCGGATTCCAGTACTGTGTACACTTTGTACGCCCTCTCTCCACCACTCTGAAACAAGAGAAAAAGGATAATACAATTATATAAAACTATAAAGTTACATAAAGTTTCTATAATATGGTGTATATCGTCAAAATTGTTAAAATTTTATATCAATGCGAGACGTCAAGTTCACTTTGATACTGAGAATGTACAAGTAAAACAATATACCTCGTAGTCATGACAATGACCAGTGTTTGTTGTTCCCAAACCATCCTCCAGAAATCACCGCAAGTTTTCGGAAGAGGACCCTGAGTACTGATAAACGCGTTCTTTTGCTTGTAACCATCGACAAAATTTGCGTTTATGTAATCGGATGTTGCATCTCCATCTATTTGCGAAAGGCAGACTCTGCTATGATCATAGCAAAGCACGTCGGTGTAACGATTCTTTGATTGATTAGATTTTAATCTAGAACAAACAATACCATAGTATTAATTGAAAGAAAGAAGGGGAGAGGGCTAATGTTTTCGCGTAAACATAAAATATTACTGTTACACACTTTGCATTATTAAATGAACCATCCGGCGGTCTCTGCCTAATTTCCGTATATTCTTTTATGAGACCAGCACGTCCTCGCACTTTTAGATCTGCTACAAGTTGTTCCATAGTGAAAGTTTGAAGCCCGGAAGGCTCGCCGTGAAGGCTATCATCGTCACTAAAACCGGAACTAGCTGAGGACGGAGCCTGAACTGGGGATGGCGCCTCATCGATTTCCGGCCATGCTATCTCACTATTTGCAGTGGTGATTTCGATGTCGGCAATATTCGACACACCATTTTTCACCTGTTTGTTTTTATCGATTATAGGACTAGTCGGAGTACTGTGCGTTGCAGTTTCATTAAGATTTTGATGAACCGTATCATCCTTCGCCGTGGGCGACGTGGGTGTATCTACTCTTGGGGCGACCTGAAAGCATATAATTCCAAAGTTATTTAGTTGAACAATTTATTCGAATTCGTCGTATATCGACACGAAAGAAAAGACGTACGGTTAATTTAAAATTGTATCAAGTACTGACCTCACAAAGTTCACCCCCGCCTCGGTTAGTCATGGATTTAAGACAATGAAGTAGCCATGCTTCATGCTGTATCTCCAACGTGCCGCCTAAACGATGTGGTAATGATTCTCGTGGAATATGCAATGTCAATTGAGGAATGGATACTGTGAACACTCGGTCCCTCAATTTTTCACGAACGAATAATCGGAGGATCTTGAAGGGCGCTTTAAACCACAACGGAGCCGTCACGATCAAGACCTTTTTTAGTTTTGCTGGATAACCACCCTAAAATAATAATGCAAGTATAATATAAACAACAGGCTGTTTTTATGTAAAAAAAAATTTAATATTTTGCATATTATTTTTATTTTATAATAAAAATTATCTATTATAATCGTAATAACATTAATTTATAACTAAGAATTTGATTTATATTATCCATATATAACATAAAAAGTAATAAACAGATTATATCAATAATTACAACTAATTTAAAACATTAAACATGATTATTATTAATTAGAATATTCTTCCATTTTTGACAATGATAAAAATACTAGCAAATAATATTTTAAGCTACAATTCTAAAAACGTAGTTATGCGCTTGACCTTTCAAAGACATTGCTATAATAGAACAGTATATATTATACATTATTAAATCGACTGACAACTATAGATCAACTATATATATTTCCTCGAAGTTAAGGAAATGTTTCACGTGTGAAAAGTGCACGTAAAATCAGATACTTTAATCGGATTGTCAGATTATTATTAGAAGAATTAAAGTGCTCCGAAATGAAAGAGACCGTATATCTTTGCGTCTCTTTTTCCCGCCGTTTTTTTTTTCTCGCATTAATCAGCAAATTGTCTATTAGCGATGAATGCAACGAAGCGAACAAACGCGCGTTTTTTCGATTACATACAAGATACAGGAAGAGCCGAATAATTTAACCCCCGCACAGAGGGCGGATGTACCGTAACGTGCCAACGACGTCAGCAGATCACTACCCCACCACCACTGTAGCACACGTAACAGTGGCTACGTATACAACAAACGTCATCGAGGTGCGAGAGCGTAACGAGGACAAGGCACACAACACTGACGCGATCTTGTTCCGGGAAGAAATCTCATCGTCAGTTCCGCAAGCGAAGCGCGTATAAATTTAGGATCGCGCGAGCGCGCAAACGTCTCGAATTAGCCGAGACGTACGTTGCATATTCCGCGAGGCCGCTCCGGCCTCCTTTTAGTCGAGCTACGTGAAACATAATCAAACATAATCTGCCAAGTCAGATGTGCTGGTTGGCCAATCGATCGATCGACTGACAGCCGAAATTTACCGTGAGCAACTGTCGTCGAAAGCGGCAGGAGAGATCGCAGGTCGCATATCAATAGCCGCGAGATCGCCGCGGCATCAAGAGATAGCAAATCGTCTTCGAGAATTAGCGTATCTTCTCTGGCAGGGACAGGTCGGACGATCGGGACGCACGCGACGATTACCCAGGCACCGGGGCTCGAAATCACTGCCGGCACTCGGTCAGTTAATCGATAGCGCGAGATTAGTATAACACCGCCGAGGCGCACACTTGACAATTCGCGTCGTCTTCGTTTTCTTGTCGATGAGGAGATGGAGAGAGTTTACGGCGACGTCGTCGTCGTTATGGAAGAACGCTGGCCTCGCACGCGAACAAGGACGCGATCGAACGAACGGAAAGGGGAGGAGAATCAGGTCGTTCGTACCGTATCCGACGAGATGCCCGCAAGGGGGTCACGATGATTACTGACCGCCAGCGTCGCGACGGTTATCCCCAGCAAGGGAATATGACGCATGCGCCGTCGTCCGTTCTACACACGACCCCTTCTTTTCGCCACCGACATCCCTTACGCGAAATCCTTTTTTTATCGCCAGCAGCGGAGGTGCAGCAACCGGTGACGTATTGCCTACCAGTGTCTCTCAACCGTGGTTTCCGGCCGACCGGAGCGTCACTCTTTGTATAATTGATCAGTTAACATTGATGCTGGCTATAAACATTTCTGCAGAAACTGAATCTTGAAATTACACAATTATTCGCTAATTAACATTAATGCGTATGACCGCTATTAAAAAAAAATATCCGAATGACAAGAGTAACTTTTGATATGCAATTGATAAATTCATGAATAAAGAAGTTCTTCCTATTCTTTTTCCCTTATCTAATCTTTTTTTTTATCTTTTAATGATTCCTTTTATCACGATACTATAGTACTTTTTTCTTGTTGAATACACTGTTCCATTTATGACAATTTGCGGATTCGCGCGTTTCCATTTATATCATCGCACGCACTACGCTATCAAATTGATCGTTATTTACGCGATTCGGCGTAGAAAATGCGTGAAGCAAATTGTTGCGCGTATCGCGATGTACATACGTGCAAATGTCACTGCGTACTGAAACCTTTATAAAAGACATCATTAAGCAAATCCCTTGGAGAAGTACGGTTCATTGCGCGATTAGAACTCGATTAAACTGCGTGGTGCGTGAAGGTCTCACAGTTTTACAGACGATAATAACTTTTCTAGAGTGGGAAAAATACAAGGGAGACTCGTCTCGCGTAACCGCCCTCACATTATTTAACATATTTAACGATGACGTTAATGTTATACATGTACGTTATTCATATACTTTATGACGTCACTAGAGAAGGAAGTTCCTAGGAAACCTTTGAAAGTCACTCTACACACGCTATACTTTGATGTGCTTCGTTGCGTAATTGCAAATCCACTTTTCGTGAAGCATGAACACCCTTAAGCCTTGCTGTTCTTTGAGCTGCACATCCTTGTATGCTAAAAGCCGATTCAGATTTTGCGGCTTGTCAAGAAGAAGGAGTCTCAGAAAAACAACACGATATATAACGAGCATATACCGTATATAGTTTTAAACAAGAAAAAAATTTTTTTAAAGAAACTTTATATATCGTAAAAAAATAGGAGAAGTCTCATTCTTTTTATAGATAAAAACGATAAATTATTTAACATTGAAATAAAAATATATATATATCAATCACGTAAAAATTGAAATAAGAAAAAAATATCGCGCGTTTATCAAATAATGACGACATTAAAGTGACACTGCGTATTCGGAGAGATCAAGAGAATCAGATACATCACATATGACACCATTTTTTTATGTAAGTGGGCTGACCGCATCAAAGCATTAACGCGCGAGACTATTTCGACCGACCGGCGATGACTAATTGGGTTAACTTCAGCGATGGTAATAACTATAATGCCGCTCAGAGCCGGACGAAATTGCACATGATGTTGAATGTTAATCGGACCACGCATTTTAGATCATGTTAAAGGCACTTCGTGCTCATGTAATTCGCATAATTATTACACTCCTCTATTCGGAGAAATTTGTCTAAGAGCGCGTACTGTCTCTTTCATTCATTATACTGTGTACTATTTATATATGTGAAATTTAGATCGCGGACGGAACGATAGCCACTTTGCAAATTTGTAATTATTATTAATATATATGTAATGTACATATATCTCCACAATCGCAATACTTTGCGTGCACATTCGTGAGCAAATATTTTTTACTAATAATATAAATTACTTTCTATTAAAATACATAAAATTATATATATATAACAATATATACAGAATGAAGTTATTCAACAACGTTTACAAATTTGCAAAACGATGTATCTAAACCAATCTTCTATTATATATTTTGCATTTTACCGCTTAAAATTTAAACAAATAGCGCAGCGACTTTCATTCATCAAATATCATAATATCACAGACGATATTATTATGCATGATCAAACATCTTTGTCACATTGGCAAGGATGAGAGAAATGAGACCGTACATCACTATGCATAATGAATAGTCGCAAGACACTCTCCTCTTACTACAATTTTTTCTCGCTTTCTAACCCCGCTCCGCTTCGCTTAAACAAACGCTAGTCGTTACGCCGCTTAATTTCGTGTCGCATCGAAAAGTATTACGCATATTTCGAGAGAAAACAATGTATAAATCGATGTGTAATATACGGAAAAAATATGATATTTTACAATTCCGATTATCCAATAAAAATCTGACGTGTCTAAAAGAAAAATACGAGATTCTACACAATACTCTTGCGTAGCAATTTTGCAACAGGAAGCACTCGAGAAATGTTTGACGTTATATTATATCGTCGAGAATAAGCGGAAATAAGCTTCGCGCTTCTTGATTATTTAGGTAAGTCACAAATAGTTGATTGTTCATATATACATTCTCAGTACTTAAATTTCTATTCGCGCCTTTTCTCAAGCTTCACTTTAAAGATTGCTTTATACATTCGTAATATATTCATCTTTTTTGTCATCATATTTTTTTTTGATATGTCATGCATATGTTGATTATAATTTTTATTATTTTTAACAAGTACGAAAGCTGCAGAGTTAAGTCATTAAACTTTGAAGCCTTCGGACACATCGTGCAAATATTATGATCCCTTATTATCTCGATATCAGTATCAAAAATATATTCGACTTACCTTCAAAAGTGTCAAAATTTTCTGGGACAAGTCATAATCAAAATTCTGATATTTGCTGTCAGACATGTCATAAATAAAAATTAGACCATGCTTCTGCGTTTCTGCACTTTCTAGAGCAGCATCTAATTGATAGACAACACCCTGAAAAAAATAACAAAGCTCGTTATTACAATGTTCTAAATTTTGTAAAATTACGTTAATGGAAAGAAATAGAAAATCATATATATACATACATACATATATATATATTGACATCATAAAATACTTACTTGCAGAGTCGTTTGATGTGTAGTATTTTGTGGAAGATGTAAATGTGCGGTAAAAATAGCTATCGCTGCACCTGTTGCATCTCTAGATGGCTGAAATAATTCATACATTAACTCGCTATAAACCAACAGAATATATGCATTAATAGGCTTTCTTGTCTTACCAGAACGGTAAATTTTTCTGTGCGTAGTTCACTGAGTAAAGGTTCCTGAGTAGGATGCAAGATCGCCAGTCCCTCTCTTCTTCTAGTGGCTTCGTGCTGCTCATACAGAGCTAAAGCTCGTTGAACTTCAAACTTTCGCGCAGCTAAGAATTTTAACGCGGTACTCCAGGATACCGGCCCAGCTCGTCTCCCAGCTCTACATTTATTCACAGCTTCTATAAATTCCTTTGTAGCCTGAGAAAAAAATCATATTATATACATATGTATTTTCATACTTGAGAAGAACGTCTTACATATGATTAATATGTATATAGACAAATTTCAATATATATATATATAATAGAAGAAGAAAGAGAAATTATAATACACATTTTTATATTATCATAGATCAAGTATTTTGCATATTTTTTGTATTCTTCATAATTTTCATAAAAATTAGAATGTTTATATAAATAATAAATATTAATATTAATAACCAATGGAAAAAAAGATTTTTCTATAATATCACAGATATATTAACACTCTTCGAGTATTTAAGAAGGCACTTTTCTGTTGTTTTTTATCTTTCATCTTTATTATTCGCATTGTCGCAAAAATAGAGCGAATGTAATTATTCCATGAATAAATTATCACTTGTCGCTGAAACACCAGCGCTGGATAATGTAATGTGCATTGGATAACAAAATCCCGGTCATAATCGTTCAGCATCTTACATACATCGTTGCACAATGTCAACCTTGAAAACGACGCTTTGCATTAGCGGCGCGTGCGAGCAGGAAACGGCGAATTATAATCTTTATCAGAGCGACCCGATCGATGTGAACGCAACATGCGTGCATATCTCGATTATTCGTCGGCTCATCGATTCGTCACACATGATCTCATTGTATAATAATAAAAAAAAGAGAGAGAGAGAAATACTTGATTTATGAATTCCAAAGCTGATATAATTTCGTCGACTTGAAACTTCGATAATGCCAAGCATGCGGAAATAATCTTATCGCGATAACGGAAACGCAATGTAAACGCGTCTAATTCTTCCATACCGGCAAAAATCATCGGAAATCGAACTCGTACCGAAATTACGCACAATATTTTTATACTCTCGTGATCGATTCTCAGTCGCACGAACTGTTGAGACGATAGGATGGGACGAGACGATGTAATTGTCGATACCGTCGTAATGTACGATGGCGACGTATCATTTTTACACTATTAAAACGTGCAATGACCGTGGACGACGAGGAGTGTATATATACGTATGTACGGTATACTACCGATACAACTTCCGGTGTCCGGCTACCTCCCCACCGGTCATTTCCGCTATATACCAGCCGGCGGGGACCAGCCGGTACGGTAAGTGGTATTGGTCGGTCTATGTATTAGAGAAAGAGAAAGAAAGAGAGAGAGAGAGAGAGAGAGAGAGAGAGAGAGAGAGAGAGAGAGAGAGAGAGAAAGAGAGAAGCCGAGGAATTTAATACTGTAAACTCTCTTGATATACATTTTTGCAGCTCGAATTTTTTATGCGTGAATCACTTATTTGCCGCATAATGAAGAACGAATCGACGCGAATAAACGATGTTTATTTCATTTATGACATAGATATTATTCCTTTTCCTCGCACATTATTGGGGATGAATATACCCGGATGTATAGTACAAACAGATTGATAATAAAATTCACCTTTGATCAAATTTGCAATTATATCGTAATTAAAAAATTGTATAAAAAAAATAATTTTTTAAATTTATAATTTGTTTAAATGCATAATAAAAAAATTAATAGGTCTGTCTTTTCTCTCTCAACACATTTTCAGGACGCGTTAAGAGAAATTCGCTGCATTTAAAAGACTGATTACGCAAAAATTAACGTTAAACGTAATTTAATGTAAACTTTCCGACAAAATGACTACGTTATAGCAACGAAGAAAGAGTCAAGGGATTCGTAATTGGCGTTAATTAATCAAGACTACCGTCGTAATCGATCCTTGACGTGAAACAGACGGAACTATCATTATTAAAACGCGATTATTATTTATCTCCGTTAACGAGAGGATTCGTTCGCTCAAAATATATGCAGTTTAATGCCAGACCGAAATTTAATACCACGGATCGATACGCGGGAAAATCTCGTTTTCGGAGGAAATACGTTGTAGCTAGCAAATCGAGTTTTACTGAGAGTTTGTTAAACAGAATTATCAGTTTATTGATGCGATGCCGCCGCCATCAGTTAAATTGTTAAATAGACTCGATCGATTTCAATAGCAACACTAATAAATTTAATGTAAGCTTCAACAGACGTACATTATTGATACGTAGATTCTCTACACATCAACTCTTGTTGATGAATGTTTCACTATTGATTTAAAACATCAGCTGAAACAATCTTATAAATTGCAAGTCGAACATTCGTTGTATTCCAAAACAATAATTTTTATATCGTTTATTAAACAAAGTTTCTCTAATAATCGATAATAAAAATGTTGTCAATTTTTCCATGAGAAAAAAAAATCCCTGATTGAGTTTCTTCATCAAATCGCAATACGTATACCTGTTTAACAAGGAACGATAGGAAATCTCATTGTAAAATCATTTATAACGCGTGATTTAACATTACTCGGATATTTCGACCGCACCCGTACGTAGAATTTAAAAGACTCACCGGGTATTACATCAATGTGCATTTTTTAAGCGGCGGAAGTAGTCGCGAATAAAGCACGTACCGTTGGCTATCATCGACTCGCGTCGCACCACGTTTAATAGCAGTTTAAAATAGTCGAAATTTCTCAATCGGGACGCGTGGGCGTCCCCCCTTTCCTCTCGATCCCCCCAAAAAAAAACCAGTTACCGGAAACACGGGCCATTATTAACACCGTGTTGCGTCAAGACGTTCGAATTTCCGGCGAGCGATCCGGTAAATAATCGTTTGCTTCTTTCCCACGCGTTTTCTCGTCGCTTTTAATTTTCTCGAGGTGACGAAAGAGACGACACGATTTATGTACGTGTGTCGTGTTTACAATCGTTATCTCGCTCTTTTAAAACGTTCGCGAGATAACAACGGGGGTAAGTAATGTTTACATTCTTTCACACGAGCGCGCCGAATCGATTCCGAGAATTTAACTCGGGAACCGATAACCGTACGCGAAAATTGTGTGATCGGTGATACATAGAAGCGCGAGATCCGAGATTGATCTCCGACGCTGATACGAAAGAAGGCGAGCGACGATCACCGCCGAGGGTCACGAACCCTCCATTGTCACGAACAAAAACATAGAGATCAATCTCGCGTATCGCGAGACACGGGAAACGGGAATCCGAATTTATCCGGGAAGCCGCCGCGCGGTTCGCGACGTCCCGTCCCGAAGGGATCGCTCTCTTCGAATTCCGGAGATTCGGGGAGGCGGGGGCGCGACAGGCCACGATACGAAGCTGCGTTCCTTCGTTTGACGTACGTTTGACAGAAATTACTCACTTGCTCCTGCTCGACGGTTAACGTGGCTGCCATTTTGGCTCAATACACTGACATGTACGAGGTGGATCGCGGCACGGTGCAGCGCAGAGAGCGCGTACTTGTATCAATGCCAGTCCCGGCGTCGCGTACGTTCGTCCACGAAGGCGAGCATCTTGTTGTTCATCAGTTGCGCGATGCACTAATCGTTACAGAGCACAGCCACCCTCGATGGCAACGGCAACGATAGCGGGAAGCGATAAACAATCCTGGCACGCGTCCATCATCCTATCGTCTCGCACGCACTCACACGCACTCGAGATGCAATTGTGACAAGCTTCACTCGGTAGGCCTAAAGTCACCTCCCCTCCATCTCCCCCCTTCCCTCTCCCGAGCGCCGCCATCTTGAAAGCACGTGTACGCGCGCGCGCAGACGAAGCGACGCGACGTCTTGGCTCGTATCACATTCGTGAAAGTTTTATTAATTAATAAATAATGATAGCCTCTGTCTCTCTCTCTCTCTCTTTTTGTGTAGTAATTATAACGAGAAATTTTTTTCTGAAAAAATGGGATATTATGCAAAAACTATTCTGCATGAAAAATTATTACGTTCGATAAAAAATAAAGAAAAAATAAAGAAATAACAAATAAATATTTAACAAAATTTTTCAAGATGAAGTACATTAATCGTTTCATGATCAATATATGTTACGTAATATTATAAATTAAATGCATGCATTATAAAGTTATATTCAATATTACCTGTTACATATAATTCATCAGCAGTAGATATTAATGCCAATATTTTTCTCTGTATTATGACACTGACATTAAATATGTATATCATTTTTCATTCGATATATGAACTTGATTTATGTGATCATGTAGCAAAATTGAATTTCATTGTTCAACAAGATACAACATAATTATCCATTATCACACCACTTTATCGAATAGATATTTATAATTAAATCTGTTTAATTGAAATCTATGACTTTATAATCTTTTTCATGTATATATATTTCTGTCTCTCTTTTTGCAAGGACGAATATTAATTCTTCATTATATTTTACAATCTCACCATTACAAAATTTGAAATTTCATTTTTCAATAAAGATACAATTAGGCATATTTTCATTTTGATAGAGTAGGAAAATCTGAAAAAATGACTTTTAATGTTGAGATAATAATAATTATCTTGTATAACTGATCAAAATAATTTATAAGCAAGTTGAGCTTGAAAAATTTTCATTTATCAAAATTCATTATTTATCTAACGGATTTAATAGAATCTCGCAACAGCTCTCTTAATTCTCAATCAAGTTTAATTAATAGAATTGATATTTAAAAATTCGCTCAATTCAAATTCTCTCTTGCATTTTTACGGAAAAGGCATTACTTATGCACCTACTACAAGAAACACTGTAAAACTCACCCATCCATCTTACGGATGAACATTTATTCGAGGGTTGAGAGACGCAATGATCCAACGCCGGGCGTTTCGTAATATAAACATTTTTCTTATTCAAACGTATGTTCTTACATTTACACAGTACAAAAAATTATACTCAGACCTGCCGGCCCGCGGTTCATAACTGCTATGACTGGGGGCGACCGGTGGTTGATAGGAGGGAGGTCAGGAAAAGTAGATAGGTAGGTGGTAAGTAGTTAGGGTGGAACTTTTTCGGGGATGGATATATATCTCGTATAGGATTCGAAGGTCTGTACATTGTTATACTATCCATTCGACTCCGCCCCCAATGCACGGCCCCATGTTCTCTCAATCTTTCACATTTTCACTGGATTACCATACACGCACACGCAACCTTTTCTTCTTTTTTCCCTCCCTCCTTCTCTCTCTTTCTCACCCACGCACATTCGTTCTGTCTCTTTTCCTCGCTCGTTTAAGCATCGTTAACTCTTTCTGTTCCGATTTCTTTTCTTTTTCTTTT
>NW_021850397.1:1293999-1332686 GCF_003651465.1 Formica exsecta
TTCTTTTTTTTTTTTTTTTTTGACCATTTACACTCGCGCGCTCGTGCTCGTACTCCTTTCGGCATATATTTAGCAACATTTAAATATCGTATTTTCCGTAATAATTAATCGTAATATGATAATATAATAATTATATAATAATGGCATAATAAACTATCTATCTACGCGTGTGTATAAGGTGTAATTTTTTCGTGTTTCGTAAAGATTGTGTGTATGTGTATTTCCTTATCATTACAAGTCCTAGACTCTTCTTTCATCTTTTTCGTATTTATATCTGTATACATATACGGATGTATATATATATATATATAAATGTATGTACATACACGTAGCAAGAGAACAAACAATAGCGTCTCGTCTGCAGCAATAATACACGGAAATATGTCTTCCTAGAACTTTATACACTGCCATTGTGAAGTTAGTACTTTTGTAGTTGCTGTTTGTAGTTTACACAATTCTTATATTCTCTTACTTATCGACACTAAGATATTTAAAAATTTATTCGTTAAATATTATTTAATCAAGTCGTTGTATGCTAGACGAATGTTGAGATCAAAGAACTTGCGGATTTTAGGATGCCAGTGATATATTTTTATTCTTTTCTTTTTTTCTGTTCATTCTTTTTGTTTACACGCTCGTGTTAATTATACCAGCCGTATAATAAATTGATGATCGATCGATCGATGCGCGTAAATCGCGCATACTCGACAATATACATTATACTCGAATCGAGAATTGCTGTCTTATTATAATTGTCACGCGTCATAAATTATGAACGCAAGTATATCGAAAACGTTCTCTCATCATAATGGATTCGCGCTATAAAACAAATTTCGCGAAAGGAAACGGAAACGGAAACGACAGCAGTTTTCGAATCATTAATGATAGTGCGAATAATAATCGGAAATACTTCGTGTCATTCGCATAAACTATTATTATTGAAATAATAGAAACTCGGCCTGTCATCTCTGCAAATTTTGTGTGACTAATTATTTTTCTTTTCTTTTCTGTGTTACTTGTTTTTCTTTTTTCTACTTACGCATATACGCTTACACAAACGCGCGTACACTTAAATGTCCTACGTCGTTCAACATTGGCACTTCAAAAGTCGTTATCCTTTTTCTTTATTTTTTAATGTTACTGCAAATGTTTTCTTATTTGTTTAGCGTCTCATTGTTTAGCGTATCGTTACAATATAATTATGTTATCGCTGTCTTTTGTCGATTTGTATACGCTTTGACAAAAATAACATATTCATCTTATCAATATCCCCGTTTACATTACACGCCGGGTAGTCACTGGGTCACGACAGCAATAAAACGTACAATTCAACGATCTGTTTCACATATTCGCCATTATATCTCAAAAAGTTAATATCGAAGAAATTATTGTATTCTTTCTCTCGTTTTGATGTCTTCTAATCGAAGTGACACACAAAACTTGTAGCAATACCCCGCCGTTCACATAACCGATACATATGTCGCCATTGGAAAACAATATGCCTCTAAAGAAGATCGAACGCGAACGATACGAATTAACTACTAAAAGTGCGAAAAGGTTTACCTCTCCTATTATCGTCGAACCGATTAGTTAGGCAGTGTTTTTATCCTTATGCCCTTGTCGCGTGGAACATAAGAGACTTAAACGCGAATACGTATCGGCTATCTCTGGCCGGGACTTTAATCAAATACCGAAAGCACCAGATCACCAGAGCACACGATTAAATGGATCCACAATTATAGCTTTGATCCAGCTATATAATAATATGTGATCGGACATCTAATTGCACAAAGGTACTTCTAGACAACTTCTTTTTTTTTTCCTCCCTTCTTCTCTCTGGTAGTTGCTAGTAAAATTCATACACAAAAATTCATACACAATATTTCACAATTATCTACATTTATATAATATAGACAGTGTGTGTATTGGATACAGGCACAATATAATTAATTACAAATAATGTATACGATTCAAAGTCCGTCTGGTATCACAAGTAATGGACGCGGCGTTTTATCTATGCGCAATCCGGCTCACGATTATTTTTTTGTTTTTTTTTTCACTCACATAGTACAGCTCGTCGGACTTCATGTCCGCGAGCGTCTCTCTCGAGGGGAAAAAGTGGGAGAACAAAAAAAAAAAAAAAAAAAAAATTGTGTATATAAGAAAATTCAAATGAAACAATGTACATATATAACTAATGTTCATTGGCTCAACCAATATCGTAACTCAAATAATTCTTCCAGATTAAAAAAAATTTTTATTAACATTATTATATATTTGTATTTATATATGTATGTATGTATATATCACAACAAATCCTCGCATTTTCTCAATGATCTTTCCGCGGCGAGGACGGATCCGCTTCTGCAAATTCTCCCGGTTTCGTCAGCTTTGCTGTGTTCGGGAGTGCCGGCTACGATTAATCTCGCTCGCACGACGAGACCCGATCAAGGGAATTGTCAAAAGGTCTTACGACCGCACCAAAGAACTTACGGCTAAGTCTCTTCTTTTATCTTTGTCTCATTGTTGGCCTTGGCGAGTTTGGCTATAGTTTCTTCTTTAACGTTAGCCAAGACAGTCAGAGAATCCTTTACGGCGTGATAAATGATGTTCTTTATCTGTAGTTTGTCTTCGTGGTTAGTATGCGTGTCCGATAATGCACGGAACTCTTGGGTCAAGTGGAAGCAATGCGAAACGTTTTCTGGCGAAACAAAATCTTCGGCCACCTTTATGCAATTGTGAAGATTACGAACTTGATGCGGCGCGCCAGCTGGGACGAATACTGCGTCGCCGAGACATTGAACGATGGCGTATCTGCAAATATTTAAACTTTTTAATTCATAAAATGGTTGGACAAGTGACATCGCGATAATATTCTTTCGAGAATTATTTCATTAACTTTATTTAGATTATGGATTTTGTGAAAAACGACACTTACCCTTCGACACCGTATTCTCGATACAATCGTTCGCGCAATGATCCATCCAGGTAACAACTCTGATCATGTATGGGATCATGGTGCGGCTCCAAGCGAGCTCCGCGTTCTAAGGCAACAGCATTCAAAAGATCTCGAATTTTGTCCGCGTCGCGCGCTGCATAAATGTGCCATAGTGCACCAGGTGCCTCGTTAGGGTCACGAGCACGTCGACGCGTCAGAACATCACAGCCTGCTTCGTCTATTGCTTTCAATGCTTCTATAACAACAAACGTTACGTAATGATTAATATTCGAAAGATCGATCATCGTTTCGACAACAGTGACATTTGACGAACGCAATCCCAGATTAATCACGCGTAATTAAACTCAAAATTTAAGTACATACCTTTGATGTGTTCGTCGCTATCAGCATCCTTTGGAATTCCTACGTATACCATGACATTCACGGCGTCCGAGATATCGAGATGAAGGTTAGTCGTGCCTTTGCTGGGGTGAAGAGCGGAACCATAAGCATTGTACATCTTCGGGCCCAGATCCGGTCTCACAAAACAATTTGGCAAACGACTCGCCAGATTCAGTCTGCCATTCCTATGTGTATATTCGGATAATGGAAGAACCTTCATTAGATCTGTAAATCTCGACGGTAGTAATTCAGCGAAATCCTCGCCAGGCGGCCAGTCCTTCAGTTTCAACAGCATAGGATTCCCTCGTTCGTCTTTTAGCCGTTTGGAGAAATTCTCGAATCCCTCCCAAAATTTGCGCATTGGTTGATTGGGCACCAGATTGCCGGTCATACAGTTAATGAGATCATTCTTCTCATCGCCAAAATCGCGGGCGAACGAATCCGGATGCCACAGATTCATGTCCAGCGCCTTGGAAACGTCCGATACGATCACCGGTTGTCCTCGCTTCCATTGATCCTGGAATATTCTGTAGTTGTTGGGATTATTCGGATCGTTTAACCTCAACAATTTGCCGTTGCAGAGCCAGGAGTGTGGAACATCCGGATAAAGGCTCTTACTCTCCGTCAGTGTCATAATTCTGATTGGTAACGGCTCTCGGCCGCGTTGCGTCCACTTGTAGCGTCGCACAAAGTACTTCAACACACGTGGTTTCTCGTCATCCAGACCGTTACCCCTTTCCTTCTTCACGCTATGTTCGATCACACTAGATATTACCTCATCAAGCGTATCCATCTTTGATTTTTTACCGGACTTGGCAACGTTATTTTGTGGAGCGTTGTTGCCGGCTGCGCTGGTAGTGTTTACACTACCGCCCGAGTTAGTCGTTGGCGAATTCGATCTGGATCCGCCGCTACCATTTGATTTGTGCGACGGCCTGATGAGCAACTCACGCAATGTCGAGTAGTTACCTTCGCGATCTTCGTCCGAGTCCGAACTCGAACCGCTCTCATTTTTATCTTGATTGCTTGAAAAAGAAAATGGCGGTAATTTTTAAAAATTTTAAACAGTCTATAAGCTCTACTCATATATCACAATATATAAATATGAATTATAAATCGGCACAGAATGCAAAAAAAAAAAAAAACACACACACACACACACTAGAAATATGTATTTGTAAAAATAATATTTGGGAATTTTTCAAAAAACATCAAATTTTCTTCCTTCCGAATAGTCTCTATTAAAATATTATTTTAAAAATTATTCGATACAATATAAAAAAAATGTTCGAGCAAATCTGAGTCAATATAACATGATATTTTAACTGCGAATTTAATCCGGTGTTGATGATAAATGAAAACAAAATTTAGAAAAAGTACACATGCTCGAATCATATTGAATTTGATCATATCAATTGATATCAAATAAATCATATAACATTGTTTTCTTTTTTTCTGTCATAATAAACACGAATTAAATATTTTTTTTTCTTTAATTATAAAATGCAAAAATTTTCAAGAATATCTTACGACAGTTGTAACCTAAGAACTGCAGCATAGCAAATAAAGCTACTGTTTATTCATGCTTCTATGATTTCTACTGTCAAAATTTATTGCCTAAAGGCATGTTATTGATACAACTCATAAATACGAATTTCATCGATTCCAACAAATTATTAAACAAATGATTAGCGCTAAATACTTTCTGGTAAATTTAATGCTCGTGATTATTCAAATAATCCTTTATAAATAGTTATTTAATCGTAACAAAAAAGTAATACGTAAGATATCAAAGCATTCTCTGAAATAAATTCCTCAAAAATATTACATTTCATATATTAAGACAATTATCGAAAAAATATATAAAATATAGTTAAATTAATATAAATAATATATTATATTAGAATTTTTGTGTCTCAACAATATGTTGTTAAATGTTCAGTGGCGAGTTTTTATCCTCGCCATTGGTCTTGCTTTCCGATGCACCGTTAGATTCGTTTATCTTTTTTTCTTCCTTCACCTCCTGCTTTATATTTCCATTAAGAACAGGCACGGAATCGCCCTTGATCATATTTCGAAGAATCTCGTTGGGCTGTGTCGAGGTTACGAGAGAACAAGCACAATGTTGAGGGATTCCCCATTCTGCACGACATTCATGCAGACGTTGGCCCAATCGCAGAAGACTGTCCCCAGCGATGATTTGCGTAAGCATGAGCCGTTCCGGTTCGTGTGCTTGTCTATTCGTGCATAGAAGCCATGAGAATTCGTCCCTGTCTTTCCCACTCTCGCCCCAGATCTTGATCGTCCCATTTTTACGTCCCTAAAATATTAACATTTCTACTAATACATTTTCTCCTTAGGAAACAAAGATCAGCGAAGATTTTTACATTAATATCAGTGTTAAAAAGCTCGATAAATATAATAATATCACAATAATATCAATTAAATTAATGCTGTCATCATTTAATTCCTAATGTTTAGTTGAAAAAAAAAATATATATATATATATAATTTATTTATTTATTTAACGTAATATTTTATACCTTATAACAATCGATGCACACGACGAAACCGCATTTGCCGCAGGCCCAATGATAGTTGAATAAGGTAGTCTCACATACATCGCACATCTCTCGAACACCCTGGATCACTCGTTTCCACGCTACTGTTCCGTCTACAACCCCCGAACTCGCTGTCAAAAGGTAATCATAATCGATGCGCAAAGCGTTAAAACATGCGAACAAAAGAAATTATGCAAGCAAACATGCAGCTTAACATTTAAATGATTTATAATTTTGCAAATAAAAAGTGCAAAAATGAATATCAAATTAAAATTGCAAATTGTATTTTGCTCTTATTGCGTGATCATATATTTTACACGAAATGTAAAATGGCAAAAATACAATAATGTATAAAAATCAAATAAATGAAAAAAGAAACGTTGAAAATATTGATAGCATTAATTTTAACAAATCGAGGCTTTATTATAATACATGCAATATGACATTTGCGTTAATATATTAATATGAAAAATATGAAGAAATTAATTCAAAAATGCGTTTTTTAAAACAGTAAAAATTTACCTTCAGCCATGTGTTCTTGGAGAGCATCTTTCTCTTGATGTAAAAGATCACAAAATTGATCGCCAACTTGTCGAAGCAGCCGATGAGCCGTTTCTAAATCTAGGTCTTCTCGGTCCCCTTTGTCCTTCTCGTTTTTCTCGGATTTATCGTCCTTTCCTGTTGTTTCTTGATTGTCTTTTCCTGGTAACCATAATCGAAGATCTTCCTGTAACATTGTAATGATAGTTCTTGTGTGAGAAGCATGCATTTTGAATTGAAATTGTAAGATCGTTACAAATTAAGTGCAATTACCATGACTAGTCACACATCAATTATTTTGCAAAGATAATTTACCTCGGATGCATCTTTGTGTGGATCGCTGAATCCCGCTATGGCCAATTGTCCGTTTTTGGTATAACGCAGTCTGCGAAACGCATAAAATCTGCAGAAGATATTTTGAGGAAGGTTCTTGGAGCGCTGATGTGGCGTCCATCGACACTCGCGGCACTTGGCCAGCTTTGGAGCCACCTCAAAACAAGCGCCATCCTGCAACCAGCTCTCCCCAGTTTTCTTCAATTGCGATATCGGTGGTTTACGAAAGGGATCGCCTCGTCCACCACTTCCGCCCGGCCCATTGTTACCGCCGCTCGTACTGTCGTCTCTACGTTCCTTCTTCTGACGAGGCTGTTGATCTTCGCTTCCGACTTCATTGCCTTTCGTAGTCTTTGGTCTTCTACCACGTTTCCTAGGTTCCTTGTTATTTCCTACATAGCAAATCATGTATTTGGCTTTATCAAAAAGTCTAAACCATCGCTCTAAATCATGTGTTTAGTGCAATTCAGTGTTAAAAAGCTCATAATAATAGTGTATCACAATGTTATCAATTGTTTCATATTGTCATCATGTATATGTTATTTTAAAAAATAGAAGGGGTATATACACATATTAGTGTAACGATGTAATTAGGGATCAGGGTAAGTGCGTGAGACCAAATTATAAAAATTTAAAAATAGTGAACTCAAAGAAAACGTAAAAGATCCAAGAGTTCTTTTATAAATTTTGTTTTCTTCTAGCAAAGATTGACTTTCACAAATCAAGCATAATTCAATCTGTCAATCACTCTTGATTCTCTTGAGTTCTCATACAGCTCTAGAGAGAGAAATAATTGTACGATCATGGAACACGCATCACTTACCCTGTAAGTGAATAGTTAGTTCACCTGACGAGAAGTCCATTTAAGAAGCTACATCAACTAACCGTTTCCCGAAGAATTGTTGGAATTGGCCGTAGTATGTCGAACCCTCGAAGCAGGTTGAATGGTGCTCAACTGTTCACTGGTATCACTGGCAGAGCCCGCCTCACTCTCGTTGCTAGATTCACTGCCTGCAGCAGCTCCGCCGCCTTGCTTGTCCTCTTTTCGCCTCCGCTGATCTTCCGCGGCCGTTTGTTGCCTTCGTGCGGCGCCCTTCTTTCGTTTTACCTACCACAGGGCATAGATTATTAAGTAGTCAGGAAGTTCATGCTCTTGCCGCATCTACTAGCCGAAGCTACTAACTGCTCACACTACTGCTCCGGCACTACCATTCGGCACATAAAATCCAAAAATCTATTCAAATCTAAGCAAAGTTAAAAATTATTAAATGCTACTACAGACAAAAACTTAAGACTTAAGACTTAAGCAGTTATCATATGTCGTAACATCTATCCACCAGTCCACAAAAACTATTTATTTATAATATCCATCTATTACAAAATTCCACACGATACAAAGAAAATAAAAAAGAATTCAATGTGTGCTGAAGGAAAACAAAAATTTGTTTCAAAAGATAATTTCAATTTATAATTGCTATTGAACAATATTTGTCTTCGTAAACTCAAAAATAAGATCAACTATTAAATTTTTTAAATTACATAGCAAACATCAAAAAGTATTACGTTTCATATTATTTCTTAGAATAGAGATTTTGTTCATTCTCTATTTTTGTGTCTCAACAATATGTTGTTAAATAGGTTCAGATCCAAGTTGACGTTTATAAAACGTACAGCAACAGACATTTCTTCAAAAATCAACAATTTTTTAATCAATCAAAAACAAGATTTAATAATTCAATAATAAATTTTCGTGCCTTATCATTTTATCATAAATTTACATGCATTTTAAACTGCGGATAAGAGAGTTTTGATGACAACAACAGTTTTTTTTACAAACTAGGCAAGCGAGTACTATAGGCTAGCAACACACATCATAATACGCAGAATTCAAATTACGAAGAAGAGTAATTTTCAGCGACAACTACAACGACAACCGTAAACGATTTGTATAGATAGATACCTTGGGTGGCTTTCGTTTAGGCGGCGACTTCCTCTCCGGGTCGCTGCTGGACGAGTCTTCTTGCGGGGTCTTGCTAGTATCCGTAGCGTGACCGTTCAGCGACTCTTTGTTCGCCGGTTTCCGGCCGCTCTTGCCGGTGACCTTGCTCTTGTTGATACTGTTCACTGCCATGCTGCCAATATTGTGAATCGAATTGACCGCGCTGGGTAAGCAAGTGGTCGGTGCACTGCTGTTATTCGCAGTCACATTTGACGCGTTGCTACTGTCGCGATCCTTGCTGTTCGACGATGACGTCTCTCGGGAGATATTCAATGGTAACGTAACGCTGCTGACCATATTGGTGGTATTCTCGGTGCCGTCCTCGCATCTCGAGTGTCTCTGCAACCATGCCTTCTTCAACTTGTGCCCCGGGTAACTAGTACTGCTGGGCGGTCTCGGCGCCGGACTGTTGGACTTCTCGCTGTCCGCGCCTGTGCTAGGGTTTACTTTGGCGGGAGTACCGGGCGCGCTGGGCGCTGGGCTGGGCGCTGTGGATGGCGCCGGACTGGGTATGGGTGCTGGGCTCGGTGCCGCGCTCAATGGCGCGGGATTCAGTGAGCATACGCTGCCGGTGCTGGCTGGTCGCGTGGAGCCGTCACCGCTGGCGGTACCCGGCGCCGGACTCACCGCCGTCACCGTGCGTTGCTCTTGTGTCGTCTGACTGTTCGACTGCGCCAACAACGCTGCGGTGTTGACAACTGTGGTGATGGATGTGGCGGCCGAGGCAATAAGTGGACTAGGCTCGCTCACCCTAGATAAAACAGGCTGGCCGACGCACTGCAAAGACAATGGTTGCGGTTCCTCAGTTCTTCTCTTCTTACAGATTTCCAACGACACCGGTTGACCACTGGTATTGTCGCATAACAATGGCGTCGGCGCTTTTCTCTTGGGTGAGCTCGACCTCTCCACACCGAGGTCAAGTGGTTGCGTCTGGAAGGCCGTAGTGATCTGGGACTGCGCGTGCTGCAGCGTCTGACCAGATTGCTGGTGCGGACTAGCGCTGAGATGCGCGGGATGAGCGGGATGGGCAATCGGCCTCGAAAGCGGCGCCGAGGCGGCCGTTGGTGGCGAACCGTGCAACGGCGGCGGCGGCAATTTGCCGCTCGCCAACGAGCTAACGAAGCGACTGTCATAAACCCGGCTATGCGCGGGCGGTGGCAGCGGCGGCGGTGGCGCCCCGTGATGATGAGGCACTTGCTGGTAAGGCGAGCTGCCGGCCTTCGAGGTCAACGGTATCGGCGCGGCGACGGGCGGCTCGGAGGCACGGCAGACCGGCGTACCGGTCATGATGCCGGAATTAGGCTTGCCGTAAATGTGTGGCGGCGCCGGGCTGCTGACTTTCGGCTTGGAGCCGGCTGGCGGCGGCGTGGCGTAATGCGACGACGGCGTCGGCGAGGCCGTGGGCGGATGCGGATACGAATACGTAGATTTGGCCGCGCCGTATGGCAGACCGGCTGATTCCGGCCTGTTCAGATAGCGCGGTTCAGGTGGCGAGGGATGTGGCGGCGGGGGCGGTTGATGCGGGTGCTGCGGTGGCGGGGCATGTGGAGACTGACGGGGATTATGTGGATGCAGACGCGGTTCAGGCGCCGGAGGCGGTGGTGCATGGCCGTGCGGACTCGGCAATTGCTGCGTCGTCGTCATTGTCGGTGCGCCGCTATTGACCCGGTGATGGCTCCCCGATGAAGCGATGCTCTTCGCCACCTGTAGACCGTCCAAGTGCGCAGGATGCAGATGATGCGGGCTCTGTGTCGGACTCCTGTACGCCTCGTACGCTGACGATTTGTGTTGCGGCGCCACCGATTGAAGACTCAAGTAACCCCTCGAGCTGGACGAGTGCTGTTGCGGTACCGATGCTTTCGCCAACTCCCTGCCCTCGTTCTTCACAATCACCGAGCTTTTGTGATCCGGCAGCAGAGACGGAGGATTCTGCAGCACCTCTCTGCCGTGATGGTCCCTCTCGAGATCGCCGGCCATCCCGCTTTACATAGCAAACATCAAAAAGTATTACGTTTCATATTATTTCTTAGAATAGAGATTTTGTTCATTCTCTAAATCTTAAATACGTAATACTTTGTGTTATTTCGCATGTAATTTCAAATATTCATTTAAATCTATATAAACAAAGTTAGAAATTATATTCTACTACCACAATGCAAAATAATTTAAGCATCTATTGCATATACAACATTACATTAATATATATTGAATTCAGATAAATTTATTCGTTCATAATATTAGTCAATGTTAATGTTAACATTTTTAAGTATTTATAGAGGCAAAGATTTTCTAAATAAAAATTAAAACAAACTATCTTTCGATTTATATTTTTATTTTCGACACGTGTTCTCTCTCTCATTTTCTTTGTCTCACATAAAATTTCGCGTATAAAATACAGTAGAATTACTTTTTTCCGAAGCGTTTGTTTTTCTTATTTGATTCCAAATATTGTTACAATTTCATTCGATTGCAGTTCCATAGTAAAATCTCCGCTGAAATCAACACCACTGTGCGATTTTTCTAACCACTTTTTGATACATAACAAAGATAGAATGACACTCGTGTGCACACGGGTGATGTTTCCGAACGCAGCCTTACTGCGCCGTGCGTTAACCCGGAAATTACTGCTTGAAAAAGAAAATGGCGGTAATTTTTAAAAATTTTAAACAGTCTATAAGCTCTACTCATATATCACAATATATAAATATGAATTATAAATCGGCACAGAATGCAAAAAAAAAAAAAAACACACACACACACACACTAGAAATATGTATTTGTAAAAATAATATTTGGGAATTTTTCAAAAAACATCAAATTTTCTTCCTTCCCGAATAGTCTCTATTAAAATATTATTTTAAAAATTATTCGATACAAATAAAAAAAAATGTTCGAGCAAATCTGAGTCAATATAACATGATATTTTAACTGCGAATTTAATCCGGTGTTGATGATAAATGAAAACAAAATTTAGAAAAAGTACACATGCTCGAATCATATTGAATTTGATCATATCAATTGATATCAAATAAATCATATAACATTGTTTTCTTTTTTTCTGTCATAATAAACACGAATTAAATATTTTTTTTTCTTTAATTATAAAATGCAAAAATTTTCAAGAATATCTTACGACAGTTGTAACCTAAGAACTGCAGCATAGCAAATAAAGCTACTGTTTATTCATGCTTCTATGATTTCTACTGTCAAAATTTATTGCCTAAAGGCATGTTATTGATACAACTCATAAATACGAATTTCATCGATTCCAACAAATTATTAAACAAATGATTAGCGCTAAATACTTTCTGGTAAATTTAATGCTCGTGATTATTCAAATAATCCTTTATAAATCCCCGGCAGAGACTTTGGCGGCTGCCGTAGCTCGTTCTGAATCTTGAGGTCATGCAGGTACGGCGGACAGGACGGCTGGTACGTCGATGAATAATTGAATAGATTCACGTTCGGCTCGGCCTTCGGTAGCGAGCTGTGCGATGAGCCCACTACCGATGGTGGTTTCTCGTGAAGAGCACCGACTGGCAACGACGATTTCGACGTCCGCGTGTGCGCCGGCGGAGGCGGGTACTCGACTTTTCCGGGCACGCTCGAAGGTCGAGATACCTGAAATAAGACATATGCCAATAAAAAAATATATACGATTCATCGTAAATTAATCGTTTATCACAAAATAATTAGCGTTCCATTTCTAAAACAGATGAGTAATTTAAATGTTTATTTTATTACTATAATAGAGTTAAAGATGTCGACAAAAATTAGGAGAATATACGAGAAAAATATATATACAATATATATACATATATGTATATATGACGTAAAAACGTACCTGTTGAGCCGGCGACGCCGTGGCCGCGTAGTAAGCGGCCCTTTGTTGCGCGGCGATGTGATCCCTTGCTTCGGCCTGACGCTGGACCTGCCTTTCAGCTGCCATATTCTCTCGCTCGCGGATTTCTCTCATCTCTCGCGCGGACTTTTCGTATTCCTCGCGCTCCCGCTGTTGCTGCACCACGTTTACGGGATGCGTGGTAACGGCGGCGGCGGGGGCTCCGCCTGGTGTACCGCCGAGATGACCAGGATGACCGCGATGACTTGCAGCAGCGTGCGCTGTCAATCCCGGTGGCGCTCCGTGGGTCCTGCTTGACGGGTGCGTCGACGGCGGGACGACCGGCAAGAAATTACTCCATGCTGCTATCGAAGCCGACTGCATATTCCTCTGCGGGACATAAGATACCTACTTCAATCAATACTGCCAATCATTTTCGTCATTTATCGCTAATGATTCTTTTATATCATACGGGGATATTCGTTACGATAAACTTTCTAATATTTTATATTAAACTTCGAGGATGGAAATATGTACCTATAAATCGTATAATATATTACAAACTTTTGTTTCTCGGAGACCATACAATTGATAGGGACCAATGATAACATCATCATTCTTTAATGTTTTGCAGTATCTTATTAATGTTTATTAGGTCATCTTTTTTAAGGAAAATGACGATAACTGGAGACACTTTTAACGCAAATAGTCATTATCAAATTTACAAAAAAAAACCTGAATGTAAATTTGCATTTATGCACTTTGCATTTCTCGCGTCCCTCACATACGTTCCAAAGTCCAATGTTTATCGTTATATTCTATTGTTATGCAGATACGTAGTCGAGACGAGACGTCATTCAATTGTCGGGACAATAATAAACAAACACAGACAAACGTACGCGTGACACACAGTAATATCACACGTATGCAGTAATTATTATTCTTTTCATTCGCGAAACAGCAACGTACGCGGCGCGATAAAAGACATACATCATTATTTTTAGAGCATTATTCTAATGACGTAGCCTCCAATCGCGATTCGTAATGTATGCATTTGCGAGAAAATGTGCCTAACGGAAAGTTGCGCTTGCGTGATTTCCGAGATATCACGTTTCGTTCGCGTGTTTATTTCAAATTCTTTGCCACGTCTTATTAGCATACACGATAGCCACACACACGGTTTCTATCGCGATGCAGACCAAATACACCGTAACTGCCGGGATTTTCCACGAGTGTCGATGACACACGTGGTGCTTAATCTGACGCGTAATCGAGTAAACTCGTTTTTTCTCGCGTGTCGTAACGTCGTGTACAAAACAGGATTACAGTCGGGCAAACACGCATTTACGTTATAAAAAGGTATCACGTCTCCGCATAATAGAAAAAAAAAGAGTACAAGGTAAAAAAATAAGGATATAAAATAATTAATTTTTATTATCGAATCGAAAATATGCAGACACGTGACTTACATTGTGTAGACGGAGAAATAATTTATCTGCAAAGTTCGCGATTTCGCGTTACGTTGAAAGTTTGATGGAAAACGTACATTGAAGTCAAAGATATAATAGTCGAGGAAAAACGAATTAAGACACAGTACTACCGTGATAAAGAGAGAGATACAAGATTTACACGATTAACGTTGCACGAGATCGACTGACTTCATTAATGCCACGGTACCATAAAAGACCCCGAGAATACTCCTCTCTCGAAGCTAGCAAACGAACTTGAACGTTTAACTAAGTAACTTCTCTGGGAGGATCAAACAAACAACTTCCGCTCGCTGCTGACGCTCGTCGATTAAACTTGACAGAACTCGTTTCTAGAGCGACTGGAAGGCTGTAAATTAATGTAATCAAGTAAAACTGAATCGTCGAAGCTGACGAGGAAAGACGGTAAATATTGTGTCGACGGTTTTCTTGTTTTCCTTAGGACTCGAAATTCCAATAAAAACATCAGTTACTCTGAAGTTGCAATATACTTTATAAATTCGTAAAATTGCAGAGATTTCTTCAATTTTGTAATTTATCAAACTAATTAAAATTTGTATATTTTTTTACTAAATAAAGCATTTATTTCAACATGATATTACACTCCTAAAAATATATCCACTAATCCTTAACATTTATTTGCAGGAAAGTGAAGAAATTAGTAGTATAAAAAGAGATACGTCACTCGTGACTTTCAAGTTTTTTTCTCTCTCTCTTAATTTATAAGAAATTTCCATAATCTACAAATATTTTTCACAGATTTCGCGCTATTTTAATAAAAACATTTAAACTTATTAGCTACCTTTCTAAGAAAATTTAATTTGTATCTTTTCTCTCGAGTAAGGATCATGTCAAGGCTGTTCCAATGCCTCTCGAGATGAGAAAAGACTCGCGTCCTCGCAAGATGACAGGATTTGACGAGATCGAGAATAAGAGCTCGCAAGTTGCGAATCTAATTATAGGCTACCGAGAAGAAGGTTTACTATGCTAATCGAGACACGAGTAAATGTCAACTCACATTCTGTTTACCTCCTTGCTCGCGTCATCGCGCGCTTTATGCGCGCACATGTGTGTGTGTGTGTGTGTCCTTGTAAAAGAAGATGCAACGGGTGCGAAACACGGTACAAAAGCCCATAGTCTTCCAATAGTTTTAAAAAAGCTCGACAAATGTAACGTACACGTTGTATATTTATCATGTGAATCCAAACCGTCATGTTATATCTCTTACCAAAGATACTTAACTAAAAAGATATATACACAAGAGCTTCGCATATAAGAACATAGTTATTTATATCGCTCATTTTTTGTTAACATGTAAAAAGATTATTGCAGCTTTAATATAGAACATTATATATTTTTATAAAATAATATTTTATATATTCTTTCTCTCTTTTCTTTTTTACTCAATAATAAATTCGTATTCGTATTCGTAAAAATTCGTAATTTTGTCCGAATAAATTTAACAAATGATAGGAATTTACCTGAACTGACAGTTTTAGTTTGTTCGGAATCTAATGCTTCTCAACCTATACTCGAGTACGACATACAGAGGGCTTTGTTAATACTATACTTGAGCACGCCACCGATTATGTGTCGTGAATGATGTAGGACGACAGCGAGCGGAGTCGAGGATCGCCGCGGGGAGGAGAACGAGACGAGGGAGAGGAACGGAGACGGATTATGACCGATTGCACGTAATAAAAGCGACGTACCATTCAGAGTCAATCAAGTACCGCTCGCTATTGGTTCGTTGACTTTCTCTCCTGCTCAAGCCCGCGCCGATAAACTTATCACGCGAGGCGCGTGCTTTTTCACCGTCTCGTTCGCACGAAGAGTATATATATATATATGCGCCTTGCAATCTCGTTATTATTTACGAAAGAGAGAGACTTTTCGCTATTTTTCATTAGAAGAGATACACAAGAGGGGAAGGTTTCGCAATCGCGTAGAGGCGCATGCGTGGGACACGGCAAACGCTCGAATCACGTTTACGGTGAATGGTACAATGTGTAATTCAGCATAGAAACTACCGCGGTAATTCACGGTTCGTTCCATGAGACATTCGCATTCGCAGAATATTCAGAATACAATACATATTGTAAAAACTTTCTAATTTCCGTCGCGCGCGTGAATTTATATTAGCATCCACTGATATTGCGAAGACACTGTAATAAAATAGATTTACATATTGATGCAACAATAACGAGATTTATTTCGACAATATACCAATTTTTATTATTTCAGCGTTATTTGAGAATGTGATATAATTAAGTCCAATAGTATAAATTATATATCATACAATCAATCACGTCATATATTATAAAGTCCCACCATTAACATATTATACATCTATGTGTGTATTATTATATGCATATGTGATAATATCTATTATAATACTCTGAAATAAAATCTTTATTATAACCATATTTAGTAAATATTTGCTTAATTGTTAATGTATCATTGATAAGTAAAATCGTTATAACGATAATTCAATGATAATTCATTCATAGCCTCTTTGCAATTCTCACAAAACATCGCCATAAATTTCTCTTCATACCTTCCTTCGTGCCATCGCTCCAATTATTTCGCTTATCGCGCGCGCGCCTTTATTGCGTGTATTATTACAGAGAGGAAATGATTTGCACAGATAGCGCGGGCTGAGTCATATCCAAGGAAAGCTTAGATCGTCTCGTAATACGATCGACACAACAATAATTGCGTACATCACACTCGTGTAACGGATCTTACGTATCGCATCGGTGTCGTGTGTATCGGGAAACGCGCTACACATACAAACGTGATCGAACTTCAAACATGTTCCCGGAATAATTACCAAAGTCACACCAAAGTACGGTTTTTGCTATCAAGGACATTCATCAAACGGTATGGGTTTAACGATTATAACGGCACTGCCTCGCTTGATTATCCACTTTTACGAACGTATCTGAAAGTAGCATCTGTCCTTGAAGCAATCGCAAATATATGCCGGTATTAATAGATTACGGATCGCGACTAAATTATTCGTGATTATGCATAAGAAATGGATTGGATAAAAATAAAAGAGAAAAATTTGTGTCGCTCTTGCGATGCAAAACAAAATTTTTCAATGTTAAATATACAGTGCTGTAGTAATCTTTTTGTTTTGCACAAGCTCTTCTTTTTCATGTTTTCAGTTCTTATAACATCAAACAAGCAAGGAATAAATATTCAAGAAGAAAATAGCATAATTAGACTGGTTTTTGTACAGAGCGAAGAACCATTTGAAATATTCGGAGATATACAGATGCACAAAGACGACCCTCCTCTTTTTTCATCCTTTCGCCCTGGTACTTTTCTCTGGCACAACGCCCTATTATATCATGTAGCCCTTTATTATTTATTATTTTACTGCGAATCCCCATGAATAACCACAATGTGATGTTACTATCGACGTACTATCGACGTACTATCGACGTACTATCGACGTACTATCGACGTACTATCGACGTAAATACATAATACTTTGTATTATTTCGCATGTAATTTCAAATATTCATTTAAATCTATATAAACAAAGTTAGAAATTATATTCTACTACCACAATGCAAAATAATTTAAGCATCTATTGCATATACAACATTACATTAATATATATTGAATTCAGATAAATTTATTCGTTCATAATATTAGTCAATGTTAATGTTAACATTTTTAAGTATTTATAGAGGCAAAGATTTTCTAAATAAAAATTAAAACAAACTATCTTTCGATTTATATTTTTATTTTCGACACGTGTTCTCTCTCTCATTTTCTTTGTCTCACATAAAATTTCGCGTATAAAATACAGTAGAATTACTTTTTTCCGAAGCGTTTGTTTTTCTTATTTGATTCCAAATATTGTTACAATTTCATTCGATTGCAGTTCCATAGTAAAATCTCCGCTGAAATCAACACCACTGTGCGATTTTTCTAACCACTTTACACGAATCGAGGTTAGGTCGCGATCGTCGATGGAAAAATAGTGAACAATGAAAATATATTTACCAGTCTATGATATTTCTCCATGGAGAAATTGTTCGTTGTTCGCGAATGATGTTGAAAGTTTAATCGCGCAACTAATAACTAATTCATTAATAGTTCAAAGCCACAAGCAAAGTAACGCTCGAGTAACCGTGCATTGTGTTCGTTACGTCCGTTACAAGTATGATTCATACAATGCACGCCTCGCGTAGGAAAATGGCGCCTTCTACGCGCACATTTAAACTAAACTTATCGTTAGTTTAGGCTGCGTTCGGAAACATCACCCGTGTGCACACGAGCGTCCTTCTATCTTTGTTTAACTTTTGATACATAACAAAGATAGAATGACACTCGTGTGCACACGGGTGATGTTTCCGAACGCAGCCTTACTGCGCCATAAGTTTAGTTTAAATGTGCGCGTAGAAGGCGCCATTTTCCTACGCGAGGCGTGCATTGTATGAATCATACTTGTAACGGACGTAACGAACACAATGCACGGTTATCGACGTACTATCGACGTACTATCGACGTCTCATGACAGTGACTGACGTACAGACCTTTTCTGAAATCATAAATTATTTCGACATGTGCCGACTTTTCATTTTGACACTTTTGTGTATCTTAAGAAAGTAGCTGAGTTTTTTAAGATTTAAATTTTAAGTTTTCTAATAATAAAATAAAACAAGAAAGAAAATGTTTGATCACATATTTCCAAAAATATCATTATATATATTCTTAAGATTCTTTCACGGTGTTATAATTGTATAAGTTTATTTTCTCAATTTTGTGAAATTTAGAATTAATGACATTTAAATACGATTGCGTCGTAAGTGTGTAATCTTCGTAAAAAATGACGGGAACACGAATTTGGCAATTTTTATCGCGATACTTGACGCGATAAACACGTGGAAATTTAAGAACTCCGCGATTTATTTATATCAAAGCCGATAAAAATCGCATCTATCATTATTATATGATGAAAGTAACTTTCGTCAGTCACTAATCAGTCATCGAACGACCGATGGTCGCGGATAACAATCGAAGGCAAGATAAACATTTGCGCGCCTTATCGATGACAACGGAACGCGCTATCGTATCATAAATTTATAATATTGACTAACAGATCGATAAATCATCATGTACAAATATCAAATACATTCTCGTGAAAATCCGTGCTGTTATATACGTTATGTACTAATCCGTGAATGCTTGCGGGGGTTCACGACACAAGCGAAAACTTTATTAAATCGTTCATCGGCGATTTGTTATCTCGAGTTTGACTAACCTCTAACACTTAAAGGCAAGCCTCGACGATTTTGTAAGAGAGAAAAGCGGACGGAAGCGAGCGAGAATTTCATCACGTCGAATAATTTATACGATCAATAAACAAAGTTCTCCTACCAAGGGGCATTAAAAATTATTCGATTGATATGATAATGTATGCATATAAGATAATCCGTGTAAATTAAGAGAGCGCGCGTCTGCGTGATATGTGTATCAATAAATAATGTATAAATAATGCACAATTACAGCATACGCGTATATATAAGGCTTGAGAAAGACCTGATCGCGATCTCGCTTTCCTTGAGCGCTTTTTGCGGCACTCCGTGTGTACAGAGAGAACAACTTCCAGCATAAATTATTCCAAATACCTTCGCATCGCTATTTCCACGCAAATATACAGAGACAATAATAATAATACCAGTTTTTCACACGGCGGAGTGCATACTCCGGTCGGGATTACCGCCGGAGACCCGAGGGGCGAAACTTGAATGTCAAGAGTACACACTCGGCAGAAACTGAGATCGGTATATATAATTTCGAGATGGTATCAAATTATATTTTGCTGGACTGCGCAAAATTCGCGCGAGTACGTAAAAAAGCTCGATGGCGAACAAAGTTGAAAACGCAGCAGGATTCGCGGAAATTTTCTGCGCGCGTTGCGAAAAGCGCGCACACAGAAACGTATATATAAGGCTTGAGAAAGACCTGATCGCGATCTCGCTTTCCTTGAGCGCTTTTTGCGGCGCTCCGTGTGTACAGAGAGAACACACAACTTCCAGCATAAATTATTCCAAATACCTTCGCATCGCTATTTCCACGCAAATATACAGAGACAATAATAATAATACCAGTTTTTCACACGGCGGAGTGCATACTCCGGTCGGGATTACCGCCGGAGACCCGAGGGGCGAAACTTGAATGTCAAGAGTACACACTCGGCAGAAACTGAGATCGGTATATATAATTTCGAGATGGTATCAAATTATATTTTGCTGGACTGCGCAAAATTCGCGCGAGTACGTAAAAAAGCTCGATGGCGAACAAAGTTGAAAACGCAGCAGGATTCGCGGAAATTTTCTGCGCGCGTTGCGAAAAGCGCGCACACAGAAAGACACACGTATTATCTTATCATATTATAGACGGGAATATTACGCCGCGAGCAAACAGATAATGGCAAGATAACTTTCGATAAGAGAACCGGAGTCACATTTGGTTTATTTTTATGACTATGCAGACACTCATATGTCGAAGCGATAAGGAAAAAGAAAAAGAAAGAGCCACATACCGTGCATGTCTTTCGTCTCAGTCATGTCTTACTCAGCCTTCAATTACGTTCGAGAGAATGAAGTTATGATTCGAGTACCAATGAGATAGTATTTGGGATTCAATCGTAATTATACGGCCGGTTTAACGATGCGACAGTTGTTAAAAGCGAGATAAAGTCTTGAAAAATCTTTCTCGTTCAGTGAAAAATATTTTATCGTTACAAATATTCTCGAGATATATATTTGCTTCAGATAAAAAAATATCTTCTAGACATATATTATTAATAAAAGTATACACACACATTAACCTTTCGTGCATATATTATCCCTATTTTTAAAATAAAGAGTATAACTTGTTCAGAGTTTCTAGAACACCCAAGAATACATGACGTATATTTTTAACGTTTGAAACATATGAAAATGTGTGAGTGAATATTAAATTTTTAATTAAACTTTTTGTTATCCTTAATTCTTAATATATTTTTACAAGATATATGTTTTTCTTTTTATCTTTTCGACCAATATTCAGGAATAATTTTAACTCTATTTTTCACGTAGCGATTGAAAATAATATACATGTAAATTTATCAATTTTTCGACACGACACATTTTTCACCGCGCTAAACTTGAAAAGAGCTGTGCCAAGCGATTCGTAAGAAGCTAAATCCGCTGACGACACCGTCGAGGAAGCTCGAAGGCTTCCTATGTGCTTAATACGCAACACGAGGAACGCTGATTACACACTTCTACTGTTATATCGCCTTCATGAACTCGGCTATCGTCCCCACAGACAGTGCTTTGTAAGCTTTGCATCAAAGTTCAGAACGTATCCCGCGATAAATCTGTAGACCACTTTGTTCAGCAAAAACTCGATTATCTCTGATAGTCTCTTCTGAATTAGATATTTGATGCCCTCGTTCCGCGTCACGCGACAAAATCCCTCTCAACACGAATCTCACGAAATATATTTTATATATTCAGATCACAAACATAATTGGGGACCTTTTATATATTATTCCCGCAATTTTATTCGCAAAAATGTGGGATACCAGGTGACCGGTAAATAAAGGATAAATTAACGCGAGTCTTCGAAGAGTCGTGTATAATGTGTGCATTAAGCAGCACACGCACAGCGCTACTTACTCATTTGCCGGATGCTTAACGGGATCTTTGAATTTCTATTGTGCGTCTCTATTCAGCGTCGGCACAATGGTACACAGAGCGATTATTGTATGAGTTTTTGCCTGTAGTTGCAGATACGAGCGTAAAAGAGAATTCATCTTGCGTATCTGACCTCGCGATCTCGGGACGCTTAATTACGACGACACTAACTGCCGTATATCGCGAGTAATTAGCAAAAGATGGCAATTTTGTAATGGTAATGAATGAAACTCTAGTTTTCCCACCGCAATATGTATCATCGCGACCAACGAAACGTAAAGCCTTCTAATTCTTATTCTTCTCTTACACATTTGCATTTAAAAAAAAAATTCTAGATTACAAAATTACATTATACACTTATGACTAAGCAAACACGTTCACATTTGCATTACGTAAAAAGATATTTATGCATTTCCGCAAAAGAGAGACGGAGAGCTCGTTACGTAACGCGCGTAAAGGAATGGGATCATCAAGATTTGACTGTTTGCTCCGGTTCGTAGCAAGTTTAAGGGGAACCCTTCACTCTTCGATCTAGACAAGTCGAGTTCGATTATATTTTTGTCTTTCATCTCGCCGGGATTTCCGAGAAAATAATCGAGATCAATAATAATACGCGATGATACATGTATGCATATTATTACAGCAACACGTGCACGCTGAGATAAATGTTCTGTCGATGCAAGGACGTGATTAAAGATTGACGTGATTATAAATTGATCTGCAGACATAGTGTAAGTTGGATATCCATTATCTTAACCATCCTTCTCTCATTAATCTCTCTGTTTCTTTTTTCTCCTTTCTCTCTCATTTTCTCCGCTCATTCTTGCTTCCTTTTCTTATTTTCCCTTTTCTATCTTTCTCGTTAGTGTCATTAAAAATTAACATCTATTTATCTGTATCTAGCTTTTGAGTTTCAAATGTAATGTGTAAAACTATTCTCTTCACATAGAGAAAATTCACATGATTATTATCATCGTCTTATTCTATCCGCGCTATTATATCATCTCATGCACGTTTGCGCGTTTTCGTTTAATTGCTCGGAAAGAATTTATCATGAAACAGAATAGATTTTTATAATAGACTCGGAATAAATACAGGTAGAATGATCTTCTTTCTTCTTTTATCGCTCATTTTATGTCATCACACGAGACGTATCCTTACTCGAGTTTCCGACAGGGAATCTATGTTTCCTCGCATCATTTCGACATCGTGTGTTCGCAAACGACGATCAAAGTAGACGGATATGTAGGTATTGCAACAGCCTCCAAGCGATGCGCGACCTTGCAATCGCGCCGCATCGCGACGATGTCGCCGACCGGGAAAACGTCCCGTGAACGGATATATCTAACGGATCGCCCAATTTACGTTCGACCTCGTCGTGCCGTGCACCAGAGACGAGCCCATCCCTCCTCCACCGACATTGTAACGCGCGATCAAACGAGATTAGAGGCTGCACATTATGCGTGTATGTATGTGTTCGTGCATCCGTAACTCGAGCTAATCCGCCCAACACCGTCCTACAGATGTGTATGCTCGCCGCATCGGTATTACGCCGTATCGTATATATATATATATATATATATTAAGTCGTGGAACATATGGTACCGTATATACGGTGTACATATGTAAGCGGATGGCGTGTGTGACCCCTTTACACGAGAACACGCGCGACTTGCTTTCGCGTATATTACGGATAACTGTACTGCCGGACTGGTGGGCGTGTATACGTGTGCGGGATACACGCGCGAATTGCATTGCACGCACATGCGTGCGCGGTTAGTAATAAGGAGAAAGAGCGCGATATTTATGTGCGCGTCGCGGGAGGAAGATCGAGTAATTTTTATATACGTGTACTAGACACAAGGATATATACATCTACGTGGACGTTGCGGTAATTAACTTCGCACGGGATTAGAAGGCGTGGGTACATCGACGAGCGAATTCACGGCACACGAAGCGAGGGAACGTGTCGAAATTCCGAGCGCGGTTAGAGAACGTTCCTAGAGGAAGGCAATTGCGGATGCATTGCGTTGCATAGTTTATAGTTCATATCCTACGTTGCATAGTACAAGGTTCTTCTCGCTGCTCTTTCCGAGCGTGTCAATTACTCTGCGTAGATGACAAATGCTCGGAATGTAACGAAAAGTGATCTAGAATAGAAATTTGTGACATCGAAATATTTTGATTTTTACAAAAGATATAAAGAAATTTTTTGATAACAATGTGATGATCTATATAACGTAGTTATTCGTTTTGTGTCTAAACAATTATTTTCCCATTCCATTATTTAAATTCTCTACTATAACATATATTTTTACAGCTGTTTTCTTATATTTTTGTAAAGCCTTGACCATAAATATTTTACCTGAAACTAACAATAAATTCTTTAGAAAATCTTCAAGCATATTGGGCTTTAAATTTATCTTTCTTTCTTCAAACCGATAAGTGCCTTACTCACCGAAAATGTGTACATGTATTGCGAATTACCGGGAATTATCCAAGTAATTCAATGGCGCCGTGTAATCCCAAGTAATACGACGGGCAAATTCACATCCAAGTTCAATTATAGAAAACGTACTTCCAGATGAACTCATTATTTAAATTCATGGTCATTATTTTGAATCTTTTTCTTTTGCTTATCGGCCCTTGATGGCCTCCATCCATTGTGCCTCTTTTTATTTAGTTTTTTTTTTTTTTGGTTTTAAATGACATTTCTCTGAACATTCCTCTTATTCGTAACCATCTATAAATAACCTATAAATAATCGGCCGCATTTTATAGCAAAACACCAACATAGTGTTGATTTTCTTATCAACAATACCTTATTTTTAATTTATTTTATCAAATTTAAAAAATTATTTTTTTGTTGTTATCTATTTATCTGAAATATTGATAAATAATCATAAATTTTTCAGAGGATTAAGCTGTTTAAAAACAGAGTGAGATAAATATAGTCCGGTACACGTGCATAATTACCGATCTCTTTTGCATTGCAAATGTCACTTGCGGAACATTCGCGCGCGCGCGCGCCCGTGTGTTCGCGCAGAGAATGGAGGGAAAGGTGAAGGGGGAAGACGGGACCGAGATGTTTTGCCGACGATAAACAACGTGAAAGTTTGGTATCGTTGACGCTAACGATCGACGCGATCGTAACGTGCATAACTTCCTCGGATATCACTATCGACGACCTCTTTTTTCCCCACCCGATGTACGAACACCATGTTCGTCTATTCATTTGTCATCTTCGACGAAAGCGTATTTTCGCGCCGTATAATTAATTATCTTTGCTAGTATAATTGCGTCATTTACTTGTAAAATTTACCCACACGACCTTCAAGCAATATCTTTCTTTTTAAGCAGATGGTGTAGAATATGCACATGGAAGTATAATTTGAAAAATGATTCCTTGTAAGAGTAAAATTGAGAGATATGAAAATTGGAAAAAAGAACTGTATAATTAACTATGTTGGCTCGCGTGTGTACGCACTGTCAGAACTGTATAATGAATATACCTCGTGTTATCAGGTTTATATAATTAATATATGTCGTTGCAATTATACAATGAAGCGTATATCCCGTTCTTTCTCGAGACAATTGCAGAATGAAAAATGCTATGAACGATCATAACTACAAAGATACTTTCTTATTCGTATCTCGTAAATTGTTCTAAGAAAAAGTGCTAAAAAAAGAAAAATATTGTGTTGCGGAAAAATCTCGTTTTGAATGATCGTTTTTGCCATTCTGTTCCGTTTCTCATACGTGTCTCTCTTCGTAAGGCCGTAATCTGTTTCGGATTCTTATAGTCACGCAGGACATATGTAAGTTCGAGCACGTACGTGAGTGAATCGCGGATTGAATTTTTGAAATATTTGTAGCAGATTTCTTCACATTTCGAAGATGAGTTCATACAGCAACGAGTAGCAACCACAAGGAAAAATTTTAAAAACACCCAAATTTTCTCGTTTCTCGAAGTTTTCCCATACGAGAAAACGTGCTCGCTTCTTTCCACGCGATCATCCCACGTGTTTTCTCGAATCGTTAGTCAATCTCGAATGTGTTGCACGCACGTCACGCCCATCCGCGATAGCTTGGCTGAGTGCCAAGGTCGATCACAAAAACCACTAAAATGAAACTGCTATTATATTTCCAAGCACGTTAATCGCATTCTTCGCACTTACCGAAGAATAATATCGCGAATATATGAATTGTATTATTGGAAAAAAAAAACATTTTAAAATTTTATCTTGCTCTGCCAAGTAACAAGATTTATTTTAGAGTCAGCGTGTCGAAAATTATCTCACCATCTGACAAAGTAAACTCCTTGGATAACGCCGCGATTTCCACATTGGTTGCATTAATGAATTGTATTGATTGGAAGTAGATGAGTATCCGAATCGTTGCCATGATAGAAGCTTTTCTTCATGTTCACAATATTCAATGAATTGTCTTCTCTGTTCTTGATATTGCTTGAGAAGAGACGTTTCAGTATATTTTTGGCACAATCCTTCTTTCACTTTATTATGTATATCAGCAGATTGTTGCTGATTATCATTCTTGTCCATGTTAAATAAATGGCAAGTTTCGAACCACACATTTGAACAAAAAATATATAAAAATATAAAAAACCAATCGCACATTTAACCGCGTCACGCGACACATATTCATCTGATAGTTGCGTTATCACAGTTATTAAAATGATTACGAACACTTGGAAAACTTGCAGGACTTCTTTTAGCGGGCTAAAACGGCTGGACATTAAGAGCTAGAACTGCAACTACTCTTAGAAAGCCCCTCTTAAGTGTACTAAAGATAAAAACGGTTGGAATTTTGAGAGTCCAGTTTAAAGAGGGATCGCAAGAAGCGCCCGGATGTACATCTATCTAGCTTTCTCTTCTCCTTTTGTTTGAATCCAGAAAGTTCTGATCTTCAAAAAAGAACAAAACAATAATAAACTGTTTATAATTATAATAGCGGGCACCACATTTCAGAAGAAAATTATTAGAACTAATCATTTAAATAGTTTCGTTTAAACAAAATATTACGAAAATCTATGCTTTCCAAAATGATATATAAATTAAAATAATAATTTTAAAAGAAATCAAAATCTTTTTATTTGAAAAATAATTTAAAGTTTGACACATTGATTATTTCAAATATCATTTCTACTATGATTTCAAGTATTGTTTCTAGATATTTCACTATCCTTCTTATATGTGATTTGACCAAGAAAGCAAACAGCAGTTCCTTTGCTAGGAACTTAAAACAAACCAATCGAGGCGCAACAACCCTTGCATAGGGTTCTTATTCCTGCCTATCCCTGAATAAGGATCGCAAAGTAACGATCTTATCGCGAAACAAAGAGTACACTTATCTTGAGGGAAACTCGAGTTTTCTCATTATTAACCCGTTAGACGCCGATGCAAAAAGGTTGCTGCTGATCTCAAAAATGAGAAGCAATGGATGGATACAATAATTTGTGAACAAGAACGCATTAGGATACTTTTGTCAAAACTCTACACGAGTTATCAACGATGAAAAACAGGAGCGTTCTCAGATATGAATATCGAAACAAACAAAATTATAGACATTGCTTAATATTCGCATCGTAATATTAATATTCTAAATATTGAGTTAATTTCAAGAGACTATTTCAATCGTGAAATTCACGAGAGGAAGTTTGTAAAATAAATATGTGTCTTTTATTTTTTATATTATTTCGATTCATGACGAAAATTATTTAAAGCTTGTTGAAATTGGTGAAGGACATTTCCATATTCTCTTGTCAATATGTAAACCATGGATTCATTATTTTTAATATCGTTAGCTTAATATTAAGTAAATTAATGATAATTATCTTTAGAAAGTTTTTAAATTTCCGCAGCAGATAAATCTGGCGTCATAAGTGTCTCCAGGGTGATAAGAAAAAACACGTTGTTATCATCAACCGGAAACGAATAGTAAAGCGTGACTAACCTTTTGTTGTGCCAGCCTGAGGGACTCCTCGAAGTGTTTATGTACCGCCTGTTCGGCCCTCTGTTTCTCAAGCCTCTCCCGTTCCATCTTGGCCTTCTCCAACTCGCGCACTTCCGCTTCGCGGCGTTCCCTGTAACAAGCAAACAACGAAAACTCAGTCTCGTCATTATCACGCGATTATGCGAATCGGTGCGTATAAATAAGCCCACGGGCTTACGAGGTTATTGGCAATTAAGAACGGATTTGTAGGTACTTCGCGAATGTACCATCAGCGAGTAAATTTCCCATTCTTAAATCTCGAAGCGCACACATACACGGCCTTAGCCAATTAATTCTAATGGCTCGTAATTTGTCATGCAACTTGCAATTCTTTATTAAAAATTAATAAAAATATAATAGTTACTTGTTGCGTTATTATTATTATTATATTTCCTATTGATATAAAAGATCCAATTAATTTTACTTAATTATAAATTTTATTTTGATACTTTTTTACATAGATTGCTAATCATAATGCGAAATTATACCAATATTTTAATACTGAAGTATAGTCTTCCAAGTAGCGATAAAAAATAATGCCATCTCATGCCATGGTCTTTGATCACGAAGCGAGAATGTCTTTATTTACCACTCGTCGTTATACCTAACGATGCTTAAGCGATATAGATGTAATTTATATGTCCATAATTTATACGGTCGCAAAGGGGGGAACTCGACCCTTCTCATACTCTTTCACATTCGCGTCCCTTATCGATTTATCTCCGCCCTACGACCTCCGTTTGCTCAGTTCAGCGGAAATTCCAAATAGCGTAACGCGAGGGAGAAAAGAGAAATGCAGCGGTTACATTCTCCATTTCCTCTAAAGGTAACGTGCACCGTCAGCTGTTCCCGTTATTCTGTCTATGATGTTTAAAACAGATATTTCCCTTATAATAAAATAAATTTCCTTCTAATTTTTTGAGAGAGAAATAGAATAGAAAAAAAATTTATAAAAGTAAATGTAAAATTGTGTTGCTATAAAAATCTGTAAAGAAAAAAATATATAGTTTTATGTTATCGTCACAAGGTAATCATGCACAAAAAGCGACACGTCCGGATTTCTTCATTTATTTTCTCCAATCGTTCCATAAATTATTACGCTCAATGCTTTTCATTTACGATATTTACACGCATCCACGAAAAAAAATTTGCCTTAGGCATTAATTATCGTTCCTCGTTTCGAAGAAATTCGAGATGAGCGCATCTCGCGTAAATGCGGGGCCAGTCAGCACGATGAAGATAATAAAATGCAACGTCTGGCTGGTATATCTATCTCGCGACTTTTTAATGGGAGGGAAGGGGGAGCAGGGGAAGAGAGATAAGTATTCATTAACGCTTGCGCAAGTTATTTATACTGTTACGTGCGCAACGCGCGTGTTTATCTGCACGCTCGGTCGGCGGATCTTACAATGCACGCGCGGAATCCGTATATAAGCGCGATAAATACATCCGTATCTTTTTTCCTCGCCATCCTCCTCTCTCGTTTTGATTCTCTGTTCTCTCTTCGCTCCCTATACACCGCCCTAAAAGATCCATCAACGTGCCCGCGGATATCTTTCTTTCTTGAAAATAAAAGATGAAAGCAACTGCGACGTCTCTTAGTTATTTATAAAGAAAATTTAAAAATCTTTATAAAAGGTTTACAAAGATTTAAAGTTACCATAAAGTTTTACAAACCCAAGTTAAAAATATAGGTTCACAAAATAAAGTATAACAGCACTTAAAACTATATCTAGAGAGTCCCTAGACAATTATTATAAGTCAAGTCGTTATTCTTCCTTCGACACTTACGGACCTGTACTCCCAAATTTCTACAAATAATAAACCGTAATTTAACAATAAGCAATAAACCAGGTGTTTGGCCTACTCCCAACCTTTAACTACACATCCTGACAACGTTTTTCAATAAACTATTACAAAAGGTGTAGTTATACAAATTCTGATTATCAGACTGGTCATTAAAAATCTTGTTTTTTTAATCAGTCAAACAGAAATTATTTTAACACGTTGTAACTCATTTTTTCAAGGACAATACAAAAAAAGGAGACTTCTTCTTAACTTATTTTTCTGTGTTTTTTTCAATAAAAGGGTAATTATTGTGAATTAAAATGAATGTGAAATACCAAACTTCAAAAGCATTGACTCATCTATTATTTTCTTTAATAAAGATGTCTAATTATTAATCTTTTCGTATATGCTGCACGTAATAAAAAAGGATAAAATTTTCAGTTCAAAAAATCTTTTCATTCTCGATTTTCAATGACGTGTTAAGAACGCAACATGCGCAGCTCGTTCCGAGTTTGTACTTCGACATTTACGACATCGATTGCTGAAATGCATATCATTGCAGTTGTGTAAATGTACAGGCTTATCTACTCGTTTTTCGCTGACTGCATCATTTGACATCGTGGCGCCGAAACGCAATTATGCGCGATCGCGTTATTGCTTTTCGCTTGCTCGTGAAGTAACTTAACTTCGTTATCTAGCGTTGCGAGATTTTTTCGAGGTCGCGAGGATGCAAACAGCTTTAGCATTAACTTCGTTAACTTGAAGCTGTTTAATCGAGTCAGATCGCCTTCATGTCCGATTTTATATTTAGCGGATGGTAAATGTATTCGGTCTCATTAGAAGAGTATAATATTTTTAATAGATTTCGTTCTAGTTGACCTTTATAAATTTATAATTCTGAAAGATCAAGTTCACAAACAAAGCTCTTATCATTACGAGCATAAAAGTACATCATCGAGCAAAATACATGGCATTCAAAAAGCGGTGAATCAATTTTTAAGAATGTATTCTTTGAAGCCGAAATTATTATATAATTAAAGAAATCTCGTCAAATAATTTCAATTGTAAAAACTCCAGACTCAAGATAAAATTAGCATATTAAATTAATATTAAAAACTCAGTATTAATATTGAAGATTTCAGCAAAGAACACATCCTTGAATACAAAAGTACATACAAGTGAATACAAGTCTTACAAAATACCCATGAGTAAGAGGCCTTTTCTCTCATCTAGAGAAAAGGCAGATTCCGTTGATACCGTTGATTCGAATGTACCCGTTCTTCGCAAGAATTGCACGGTGACGACATGCATTACTCGCACGATATAATGCAACTCAGCAGCACTATGGGCTGGCAAAGCAGAAAGAAACGAGACAAGACACTTCCAGGAGACTCGCATACGTAGAAGCGCATACATTCTTGAAAGGTATATGTTATTAAAATGTTGTACAATCCAAACCATATATATTATTGCAAAACTAGATATAAATTCTTAGATATAAATTCTTTGATTAAGTTAATTTTTGTTTCATGAAAACTTCATATGCCACAATTCCTTATAGCTTGAAATTCGTAATATTAATATAAGAGTTATTAATATGACTAAATAATGATACAAAAATGGTGAAACAATAGAAAATATTCAGCAAATAGCTTTCGGTGAATAAACGCTGAAGATTAAAATGCAAAAAGACGTCAAACGTCAGATTTCTCCCGTTTAAATATATAGATGTACTACAATGTTCAAACAAATTTAAATGTGTCATGGTATAAAGCTATTTCCAAGTTTTTACAGTTTCTAAAATCTCATTAGCGCTTGAAAAGATCATACAGTAAGAAGAACATATCTCTCTAAGTTAGCTTCGCTTGATTTATAATTAAGATAAGTAATTAACAATTATAATATTAATTTACATATAAGAGAGAAAAGTAAAAAGAACGAAAGCTTATAAAGTACGCATGAAATTGAGAAAACAACAGCACGCAAAGAAATATAATGTATAGAAATATAAAATAAATTATTTCTAACCGAAAGTATTAAAAAATCGTGACCATCAATATCTCATCTTACCGAGTGTGCGAATAATATTGACTTCGTTGCTTTTCCGCTTTGCTCAGCCAAAACAAATCCGTTTTTGCGTAATGTTTACATCGAGGGGAATTATTCTCGGTCTAACGTCTGTGAAAACAGAAATTTCGCCGAATCTCAATGTGAATAGCTCGCACGGAATATTCACAAGCGTGACAAAAGCTTGAGCTATGTACGTATTTACAAACGTAGCGAGAGGAGACAACACTCTCTCATTGTTATCCGGTCGTCGTTCGAGAAATCCCAAGGACAAATGAAATCACCTCGACGCGTGATCATAATTTGAATAATGAATATATGTATACGGTTGCGTAAATATCGTGCGACCTGTTGAGTCGCATTTTAACGCAATGGCATTTAATTAAGGATCAATCGCAAAGTCGATCGGTACAAAAAAATATAATCACCGGCGTATCTCTTGTCGCTTATCGATCACGCGGCGCGATATTTTACTCTCTCGTCTTGAACATATGGTTCGATTATACTTCGTCCAATCGAATCGCTTTGCGAGTCTCATGAATTTTGTAGGACACGTCCCGAGGATTTCTTGCGTGCCGCCTTCGACCTCTGAATATTTGATCTAAATTCTAATGCGGTCAAGAACCAAACGTATAATAGAAGAGATTGTAAAGAATTACAAGTACCATTTTCTCTCTAATTGCGCAAAATAAAAGCGCAATAAATTTCCAGTGATAAAATCAATGACATTGTTACATTTTCACACAATGAGATTTTATAGTAATTTATATATATATATATATATACCGTGTGTGAAAATATGAAAGATATAATTCTATTAATGCGATCTTAATTACATTACTTGATTTCATCACTTTCGCTGCTTCACCAATTTACTTTGATGACTAGTCGTATTCTAGATTCTCGCTTCTAGCATATAACGAGACACGTTTCATACGTAAAAATAAGAATATTTTCTTCGTTACTCATGACTTTGCCGAATGACATTTTATGACTTCGCATTTTGCAATTTTGCCATGAAACGCGATTCCGAAGAATGTTTGTCAGTTATCTCGGTATTCTTTCGACATAGCAGTCCTTGTTTCATCGCCTCTTTATTTCGCCGTGCGAGGTGAACGCATTCGAGAAGGAAGCCAGCGTTAATTTTCGTGCCACGTTTCGTAATACATTTCGAGCATGACGGATACGTACGAACTACGAACGTGATCTAGAATCTTAAAACGATAACGCGACATGTATACCTAATTCCGATTTCGCCGTTCATCATAATAATGCTATTTCAGTAATCTACAAAAATAAAAATATTTTTTCATGTATATTTAAATCGTAATTTTTAAAGTTTAAATAATATTTCAAATAATCTCTAAAAACAAAAACTAGCCGTATTAACATATACCTGTGATATTTCAATAAAAACCAGCACAAAAGTAATAAGAGAATGGCGCGTGTGTATGGAGACATAAACTTATGTCTTCTGTGATGTAAATTTGAGTAAGGAAACAAGTGACGTCTACGCGCAGAGCTGTATAAAGCACGAGACAATTTGCAAGGTAAATTCAACAGACGCGTAAATAGAGCCGGCGACCTTCGTCGAGGCAATTTTCAATCTTCGTAAGTCATTCCGAGTGCACGACGGAGGAGACACGCCGTGAATAAGGTAATAACGGATGTGGAAAAATCACTGGCATACAAAAGAGAGCCGTAAAGACTAACCAAGAATTTCGCATTACACAACGCGACGATGATTGCGAATATGAACGATTTCGATCGCTATCATTATACATTAGCTTTTCTATTGTCGATGGTATAAATAATTTTTCGTACAGACCGAGAGATCAGTCATCACTTAGCGACCACGAATCCTACGCAGAAAGATAATGGACGCGCGGTGATTAATATGAATCACGAACGCTCGATTAACCGCATTAACGATCGCTCGGAAAAATTTCTATCGCCCGAAGCCGTTCCTCCGAGCGATGTGATGACCCACTTCGCGAGCTACTAACGCAAGTGCGGTAATAAACCCCCCCCCCCCCCCCCCCCATTAAAGCGTTGCTTGAATTTTGGGATGAATCGTTAAGATATTTATTGCTAGAAGAATAATAAAATTTTTGATTTAAAATGTTGCCGGGATAATAAAAATTCTCTAAGATATAATCTTCCTTGGAGTCAGCTGCTTTCAAAACTCTTGTAAAATTCCTCCTTCTTTATAACTTCCGTTTAGCTTTATTTTAAAAAGATACACGCTTGACTTTATGTATTATACTATCTAGACTTCCAATATTTCACACATTTAAAAGTTTGCCAAGACGCATTCAAGAATTAACAATGATACGCGAGAGATATAATTTCGAATGATACAGATATATTTTTTCGAGGGATCGACCTCTCCGTTTTATTTCAGGGGCCTAAAAATTTCGCACGCATGAAAAAACTCGTTTAGCTGATATTCCTCCTCCCTCGTCGCGACGGGAAGGTATTACTTTATGTATCGCACGGCAAATTAACGCTTGCATTCCTACGCTTTCTGCACCCGCCGCGTGATTACCGTGATTTCTACGTGACGTAATTCCACCGCAGACGGAAACCAACGGGCACGAATATAAAGAAGGGAAGGGGGAAGAGAAGTGAAAAAAAAAAGATAAGAATATAAAGCGGGTGGGTGGAGGGAAAGAGGAGGCGGAGGTGCGATCAAGACGAAACGAGTTTTGCGCGTGCGTGCACACTCACATTTATACACTTTCCTCATACGTATGCCTGTATATGTTCACAGACGCGCGTCTCGGCCAATGCATCATGTAGATAGTCTGGAGTTAGGTACGCCCGAGACGGACGGAGAGATACGTCTTGGCATATAACGGCCACGTCTATCGGGTGACGCAGAAATGGCCACGTAGACGCAAGCGCGTTATTCGCAGCTCGTGGGAACAATACGATGGCTCACGGTAATTTATCACGCATTTGCATCACGTCGACTCGAGAGGATCGTAAATCACGTCGGTCATACTGTAAAATAATACATGATGTTCGAGAGTTCCCGGGGAAAGCCCCGTGACTTTGTATAACGAAAAACAAATGTGTGGTCTCTTGGTCATAAAAAGATGATCATACTCATTCCTAGATTATTAGCCTTGGCTATGAGACAAATAGAGGAAGTATATTAAACTAATGATGCTCGAAAATCGAATTTGGTGAAAGTAACAATTCTTGCTAATTATGACTACTCTCTTTCTATAGATTGCAATCTATATTATTCTATGCAAATGTATAAATAAGAGTATTACATTATATCTCTTAACATATACATGTCTCTACATTTTATCTCATGGAGGACGACCGATAAGTGTCCTCGTTTAGCCGTACACACAAATGGAAAGAAAGATTTACATACCCACCTCGTTTCCTCGGTCTCGCCAAGTTTCGAGCAAAAGAGGTCGGTGTCCGAGATACAAGCGGAGCGGGCAATAAAGAGCGACGACTTGAGTACAGTGCGCGCAACTTTCGTTTTCGTCGTCTTATTGGCACACGTAACCCAGAAATGAGCGATGACGCGCGCGCACGAAAGGAAGTTCGACGGTGTTGTACGATTGTAATTTCAATAAAGGCTACCCGCATAATGACGTCGCGTCATCGCGAAACGATCGAGGAAAGAGTTTATGTGTGTATGAGAGGGTGATATATATATATAAAGCGACACTTTTGTTTCCCCGCCGGCTGCCACTTTGAATGAACTGTGTCACGCGCCTGTACACATTTACGACGACAAAACTAGTTCCGCGGTGAACAACTCTACGATGGTCTATAGAAAGCCCGCGCAAGAGAGGTTGCTCTCTCGGTAAATGTCACTAACCTTATAACGCTACTTCCCTTTACATATCCCCCACTTTGTCCGTCAACGCGCGAGCACCTGATGCTGCGTCGGAACTTGTGTTAGTGTCCGTCGCGCGCGAATGACGTTCCGCCGTATTTGCACGTCGCGACTTCGATAAGTGGTTCTATATTTGACTGTCGATTGTGACCTGAGAGAGAAAGAGAGAAGAACGAGAACGAAATGTCGCGGACCGTCAAATTGTGATATCTCGCAGAAAAAGCGTGAAATGTGTTTTTTTCATCTTTTCTCAGACATATATTTCGCATTATTTTTAATCTAACTATTTTCATGCTATTTTTCCCGTTTTTTCTCTTGCTCTGTAATTATTCGCGTGTATTTTATACGTTATTCCTCGAGTATTATTTCTTCAAAAACCGATGTGTCGCAAATAATTTAATTAAACATAATTAAATGTTTTTACCTAAATTTTAAACTTGGAAAGATATAGCCTTAGAAATTACATATCTCCAAACCTTTGGTCATTTATGGGATATTATGTGACATTCAAATAACATATTTCTGTATTAACCACATGTCAGCTTCAGTCAGCTGTTAATTGTCAAAAACAAACCTATCGTAGATTAATGTCAAATATAATAATTTATAACCTCTTAAAATTCGACGCGAATATATATAAAAATTTAAGACGACATGTTGGACGAATCGCCAAACTAGAATTCGCACTCTGGCGCGAAATGCAGCCGGAATATACGCGGGCGAAATCGACGGTCAAGCTCCGACGCGCGCTCAACGTCTGCAAAATTGCTCGTGCAGAAAGCAAGGCGTGCCAAAACGCCGCCTCTCTGTCGATCCGCGGTCGCCGCGCTCTATTTTCGACCGAACATTCGTACGAAAACGAGACTGCTCGGTGTGAATATTATAGCGTGACACGTATATACATATATCACGAAACAATCGCTTATATTGCAAAATTTCGCGATAAAGTTGCGATCTATCTTGGGATCGAATTTTTTTTTAGGTAAAACATTTATTATCATTTATTAAAAATGTTTCTAATAAATATCCGAGTCGAAATTTTGCTTGTATTTTTTCACACTTAGATATTGACTCGGGTAAAACAATTATTCTCATAGCGCCGTAAATCAGAGAACATAATCTGGCTGAGTGTCTTACAAAAGTTCTTACAAAAGACAGGTAGCTCTTACTGTTTATGGGCCTGGTGAGAATTATGTGCGAAAGAATTACTACTGTGCAACGAAAGCCCTTTAAATTGCCTTAGTTGACTCACTCAAAACTTATTTACATTTTATCTAAAATCGAGAGGAAAAAGAGAAGAGTCTCTCCGTCCATTTAAATCAAACTGAGAAAGTTTCACATTGACAAGAAGCATTTTACGATCGATCGAACGGCACGATTACGCAGAGGGAAATGAATGATAGCGTTTATATTAAGGACGAACCAAGGGTACGTGTGTCTGTATGTGTATGAAACACGCCGCATCACCGGTATCGCGAAGCAGAAAGCTAAGGGGACGATCAATAAATCCGTGAGGAAAACCCAGACACGATAGGTCGAATGCTCGCGCGAGGGTGATTTCCCAGGATTGATACGGTCGATCGATTCAAGGGTACTTTTCGGGATACTCGGGATAATGGCTCGACAGCGAGGGGGAATTTAAATCGTAGAATCAGTCGCATGTTTGCTGAAAGAACTTCTGCGCTTCGCATCAGGAACATTTGTCGACGTTTTGATTATAAAAAAAAAAAAAAAAAAAAAAAAAAAAAAAAAAAAAAAACAATTCTTTATCTTTCAATCATTCGAGATACATAAAATCAAATTAATTTGTTGTAACAAAATCTTTGGTGATTAAAACTGTCACAACTGTCATACGGTATAAAATATAATACAGGGATATTAAACAAAGTGAAAAAAAGTTGAAATGTGATTCTGATTTATCTTAAAAAAATATTACAAAGTTGGCATAATTCATATATTAGATATGTTATAAGATTCGTCATACTTTGCAGAATATCGTTGCTGAAAATGATATTCTATTATTAAAATTTATTATTCTATTGGAAAAAGACTCGCATAGAGTTATCGAAGATAAAGGTATCTCTCGTCGTGTTTAATTTCTCGGCTGCCACGATTGTTTTGGAACAAAGTCAACGCGAGCTATGTCGTCTCGAGAGAGAAAGACAGTGAGATATATTCTCTCCCTTCTTCTCTCCCACCCACTCACGACATGCGTATTCTTCCCGTTGGTTGAAATATAATTAGCGGTGGGAAGGCAGAGAGGGGCGACGGTGGTGAGGCAGTAAATCACTCGCGGCGCGAGTAAAGATCAAGGGAACGACAAACGGCCGGCCGGGTTACCGAACTCGTTCGGAAATTACATGACGGGAATTACAGGCGAGACTCTCGCGCCACTCTGGCAATCTCCTCCTACGCTACCCGACGACGGAGGCAACACGGAATAGGTTTCAAAAATAGTCGGATCGCGCTTCTAAGTCAGTGGACTTTGCAAAACCGCGCGGAACGAGCATGGCTTCCGGGAAGCCAACTCCTCCGATGCTCTCTCTCTCTCTCTAATGCCAGATCTTAGATAGAGACCGATGGAAAAAGAGCACGCTTCGTCGACGAAATCGTAACCACCTCCCGGGGGAAAAAGTTTGGAAAATTGTAAATCAAGAGATAGAGTTTTACAAAAGCGGTGTCGACACAGTTAGAACGCCGTTGTATCAAGAAAAAAATTCTGATAATTGTCGAATTTGTGAAAATTATACAATTAATAAAATATTTCTTCAAGAATTTTTGAAAATAGCTTCTTAATTGATAAAAATAATATGTAATACTACATTTGTAAATAAAAACACTATTCATAATACTTTTAATTATTTCAAAATATTATATAATTAAATTATTGTAATTAAACAATAAATTATTATTAAAAAACTAGAAAACTGCGGCTATTTCTCCCTTCCTTTAAATTGTCGAACGTTTCCACAGGAATAATTGTGCAAATGGTATAATTTATCATATTCGTATCGTAAATTAAACTGACACATTTGAAATTGAAGATAATTTCTTCTTGTTATACGAGGATGTTGAACAAATGCAAACAAGTGTACATTCGTTATATATTCGTTACCAAACTCTTTCACGCGATATGGATCGC
>NW_021850397.1:1333156-1344022 GCF_003651465.1 Formica exsecta
CTCTTTCCCGCGATATGGATCGCCACAATATTTACGTCAAAGGGCATCGCACTATCGAAATTGTGTCATCTTTCCCAGCGAAGCAGCGGATGTTGCAAGAAGATAATCCTAATGCGAGTTAAATTTTCACTCATTATCGTCATCGAGTTCTCTGTCATCATGCGAAACCCAACCACTGTGACGTTAACCAACGAGCGATCGCGATTAACGAGCGATTCGTGCTGTCGAAAGGTCGTCGCGCGAGAGTAATCGAGATTCCCACTTTCGCAAACGTTCCTTCCTCCACACGTCTCTTCAGCATGTCCGCTATATCGCGTTTCCATAAACAAGTTGCCATTTATAACTCCTACGATCCACAGATTCGCGATTCTCCTTTGTCTCCCGAGCTCGAGATGCGTCCGCGAATAAACCAGTCTTTAACTCGCATCTCTTTATCGCCCTCCCCTTCCTCTGCCCCCTTGAAATTTCCGTAAACATGCACTTGGCATACGTCCAATCGCGAAATAAACGCGTTATTACGAGAAATTGCAACGATTCGAATGGACGAGATACTGTTTTTTCTCGTATCAACGCATGAAAAAATTAATTGGCGACTGCCTGATATCGAGCAATCGACAGACGCGCTTCATTGTGTATATAAAAGCGTCTTGAATGTTTATATATATCCTCGTCTGTTATTGTTTTATCAATGCGTAGTGGAAGTTTACATTCCAACAGTTTACGAAACCAAAGAAATTTACCGAAAATCTGTAACACATAAGTCGAATTTAAAAAATCACGCCGTATTAAAAAATAACGTCAGCGATACAGATCGGGAAATAATTGTGTAAGTAGAACGCAATATTATTCAATAATTTATCTCGTACGAATGAATTCGAGACTGTTGGAATTACTTATCATATCAGGAAAAAATTAATGTTATGATCGTGAAATAATCTACTACTGTAAACACAAGATATTCCTTGTGCAATTACTGCAAAAAAATACCTTATAATTAAATTACTAACATAAACAAGCAAAACAAACATTTACATTTGTATTATTTTATGATTACATAATAACGTTATATTAAAAAATTTATATCGTTTGAGAAGCAAATAAGAAAAATATATAAATATTTATATAAATTAAATTACCTTAATATATGTATATGTATTTTATTAAACGATATAATGTTTTTGATAACCATTATAAACGCGAAAACAATGCAAGCAAGAATTTATAATAAAATTATTTGCGCGCAAACGTCGCGAGCTCAACTATTTACATATTTCAATTCGTAAATCGTACAGAATTATCGTGCGCTATTTTCAAAATGCCAAAAATAATGTCGTTTATGTATGCAGATTTGACACGTTGGCAAGCGATATCCAATTCGCGGAGTAAGACGTCCCAAACGAGAATAATGTGGTAAATTCTTTATTACTTTATACAACTCGTTTGGCCACGCAAAGCACTTGCGTAAAAGAAGCCCACACACATATACATCCATAGTTGAAGTTTCCACGAAACAATCAAGAGGAAGGTCATCGGGTTGATGAACGTTTCTCTTGGAGTTGTCATTTTTTAAGTAACTTTGCAAAAGTTTGAAAACACGCGAGAGAGAGAGAGAGGAAAATTCTAAGAAATATATTCTGAAAGATGTATGAGAGGTTCTCTCTCTGAAAATTATATTAAATATATAAAATACTCTATCAAAAATATATACCAAAAAGAAATTTGACATTTTTAATTGAGAAATTTCATTAAATCAACGTGGCAATTCCATTCTGTCTACATATAACTTGTTAACGAATGCATGAATATATTGATATATCTCGCATTTCTCGAAATAGTGATTATCGCGCGTATGCTCCGAAATAAAGCGCGTACGAAGCAGAATTTAAAGTAAAAACCGACCGATAAGTTTCGAGGATAAAGCTGCTTCTCGCTAACGAGTCCGTCTCTCGAGGGTAAACGCTCTTTCACAAGATGAACTCGAGGTCGCCGATAAGTCCGGGCGGTTTCCTCTCATCGTGAAAAATCGGCGCGGAATCTTCGCAGATTCTCTGACCCGAATATCAAAAGTCTGTCAAAAATAATCTGCGACGGAAATTCACAAATCATTTCTTTTCAACAGCCTAAATATATAAATAGATAAATAGATAAATGTGCGCTGCAATTTGAAATATATTTTCTGCTCTTCAAATGACTATTAATAAATGTTTATTTTATATTTATATTTATATATGTACTATACACATTTTATATAACAAGTTTGTATAATTGAAAAATCATGGAAAATGATTATTAAAGATCATTAAAAAAAAAATCGAGAATATATTTTTCATAAAAATCTGTTTACTCAAAATATTGTATACGCGATGTATTTCGATTGGAATCGCCGAGTAGAAATGATTGAGAAAACACATTGCCAGAGCGGATAATAAACGTCTCTTTCTCCCACGCTCTCGCGCGCGATATTCCGAATGCGAGATTGCTTCGTCCCCGTTTACACGTCCGGAACCAGCTGGGACCGGAGCCAACTTTGAGGGCGTACCCTCTTCCATCTTCTTCCACGAATTTCGCGCAATCCAACGTTAACTCGTCGCCGTCGTCGCCGTTTTGGCTGCGTTGTAAATCGCGCGCTTCCTTTGTCCGAGGTCAAAAAGACCACCAGCGAATCAATAGCGAACAATGAACATGGGAAAGAATCAATTTTAATATTAATTTTAGCACGACTATTTTACGAGCATTATTAATGAGACGCGCAATACGGAAGTGCATAAAACAAGTAATCAACATAACAACGTCATGTAATAATATAACAAAACTACTATTAAGTTACTTTTCCCCGAATAGTATGAGATAAAATTACCTCGATAAATCGTAAAAGAAATATATCGCTACGTTCAATAATACATACTTGTGTCATGCAGTTTATCTTGGAATTATCGTGAATAAAAATAAAACGTATTGAAATACTCGAGGTTTTTACGAATATAAAAATAACGAGAGATTTCTCGCATATTTTATCTCAGGTCAATTGGCAGAGACAAAGCAGGAGACTTATCGGTGACTCACATGATGTCACACTACTGTTTCAGACATTTCAGATAATTATGCGTGCTTACGACGCATACAATTACACAGTCATCTTGTTCTTTATCGAACAGAGTGATCGATCATCGCGAACGATTGCGTGCAACGTCGATGCACTTATTTAATATTTTTTCTCGATGTTTTCCTCGGGCATATGTTTTTTTATTTTCTCTTTTCGCTCACGATAATGCAATAATACAGTTGTGAAGATTCATTAATGACATACGGAAGAGTTTTCAATTTTTTCTAATTGAAAATTTCCAAACACTTTACCGTATATTGCGATGGACGCGAACTGATTTCTCGCAACTATTTCCGCAATTGCGGGCATTCGCCGATAACAGCGACATGCAGATGCAACCAAAGGACGAAAAGGAGGGACGAAGCAGAGACGAGGGTGTGCGGAAAAGGGAGTGACAAACGCACGCGATAACGATACGATTGGACTGCCGCCTCCTACCGCCGTTTCGATAACGCAGGCTGCGTGTAACACTGATAAGATAATGCGGCGAACAGCCTCTTCGACGTTATCGATTTTTGTGAGGAAGAGTAAACGCGGAATGTGCGAGCACACATTGCGAAAGATAGAGAAAAAGATATATAAAGGATATACCACATCACACTTTATTCGAGATACTCGCCGCGATACATCGACCTTCGGACTTCAGTCACGCGCGCGATAACGAGAATGAATTTGCGCGCTGCGGAAGTAACGTGGATTATAATTATACCGGATCGTGGTGAGATTGTAAGAGAATTAAGAGTGCAATTAATCGCGCAATCGCGCGCCGTAACTCCACTTCTTCACATGCCGTGTCTATAATTAAAGCGAGCAATTTTTCAAGTCGGTACATATTCTCTTTCATGTAAGAAAAACCTCTCGTAGTAACGTGATATTATTTACGCGACACAAACAACTAAGGAGAAGAAAATTCGAAGTTTCCTCTACACGATACTTCTCATCCGTGTGAAAAAGATGATGTTGTTCAGATATTTTTTGTTGTTAGCAACAACTTCTAGAATCCGCGCTGTATCGATAAAATCAATATGTTTGCGGTCGCTTTATCTACTGTAAACAACTCTCTCTCTCTCTGTCGTAACGCGTTTTTATATATCACGATGCAAATTATTTATTTATACATTTGCATCAATCCTCAATCGCGCGACCATTATTGCGTAACGCACTTTTTTTAAAAAAGGAATCGCTGCTCGTTGTAGCCTCGCGAAGTTCACGCACTTTGACCAATCGGAAATGAGCTTACGTATTATTAAGCACGCATTGACACATCCTGATGATCTAAAATTAGCACGAGCAATATTCATAATTTATGACACATCATCATAAAACAAAGCATTGAAAAAAGATTTTAAAAAAGTTTATGCGGATAATAATATATAAATGAATAATTGAAATTATCGTAATATCAAATGTCTTGTACATTTTTAGAAAAATATGAGTAGAAATTTATTTTATTCTTTAAAATGAATTTTTCGCACTTTGCATATTTAAGATAGTGATAATTTTGGTCTGATCGAGCGTCTATCTTTTTTTGAACGCTGTTAAAATATATGTACCGTTATTTGTTTCCGGATTATTTTAATTTGAAAGTAACTGTGCATACTAATGAATGCTAATTATATTTGTATAATCTATATGTATATTATTATCTAAATTATCTTTTTATAATTTATATAGGCGATGTATAATCTGTTTAGCCAACGTTAATAAGTCGTTGTTTCTCCTTTTTTTCCTTAATTGTAATAATATTTAGAACGTAAGAATTTATAATTAAAATTAAAATTTCCTTCTTAATAATAATTATTTATCTCATTTTTTAATTTAGAAAAATGTATAATAAACGATTAATACATTTTCTCTTATAGAAAAATAAAAAGCAATATAACATCTTTAGTTGACTGATAGTCGTTATGTTCTCTTAATGATATCATGTGATGTCGGTTAAATATCACTTATGACGATTTTATGACCGTTGTTGTATTATAACTATGTACACTGAGAAAAAAAAGTTGTTAACTTGACTAAATGCGTTCAACTAATTATTATTTCTTTAATTGAAATATTTAAGTATTTAAATTAAATACGACATATTAAATCTAACATGACGTATTTGACTTAAGTACTTAAATATTTCAATTAAAAAAATGATAATCAGTTGAACGCATTTAGTCAAGTTAACAACTTTTTTTTCTCAGTGTATATCGCGGTTGGCTCTAAATCGTCTAATAGAGAATACACAGACAGACCAGATGCAATTTTACAATCTGCAATTTCGATATAGAGCGCGTTGAATCGGAGCCGAGAAGAGAGAAACCCGAGCTCTCTATTGACCTAGATCGTGGCCTCGGCAAAAAGTACAGCATCTCGCCATCGGAAAATATATAGAGAGGAACTGAATCCTCTTCCACCAGATCGCGGTCTCTTTTACTATTGCTCTCTTTTCTCAGCCGATCTTTCTCCGTCGATTTTCTTCGCCGCTCCCTTCGAGCTTGCTCCAAGTGTGAGAGACCGACCGGTGGAGCCAGTTACCGGAGAAGGATATTTGCGGTTGTGATTCAGCGCTGACTCTCAAGAGAAACGAGAGGAGAGAAAGGAAGAGGGAGACTCGGAGAAGGGGAACCACAAGTCGAAAAGGAAAACGACCGCAACGACCGACCAGTAGGGTGTCCAATTTTAACAAACGACTGATTCTTTCAAAGTTCTCTGAGATTCTAGCAATTTAAATCAATATTCTTTCAAGAATATTTGTAATTTTTAATATTGAATATTTTGTATCAGAAATTCTACCCCATTAGAAATACAATCATTTGGAATTCCGAGGCATTATTTGTGCAAGCGGTCATTTCCATCAGCTCTCAAATGGCATTGTGAGATACCTCAATCAGTGCATTGTATTGAAAGACAATCGTAACCGCGCTATTTTGTCTTCGACCGCAGGAATTTGTAACTAACTAATGAGAAACTAAACTCATCTAAAATAACTTTCTTGGCAACAATAACGTATGAATTATAAAGATCGGCCTGCAAAATTTCAATGTACTTTTAAGAACATGCTATCGGTTTTCAAAACAAATTTTCTCTTTGACATTTTTCATGTTTCCGAACCCCAGACCTGCACGCACGCACCAATCAGTGTGCTGTGACAGCCGCCGAAAATGTGCGTGTTCGGCGAAAGCTTGTGAAAATTAATGCAGCGAGAAAACGATCGGAATGTTTTTGCTCGCGCGCGGTTTCTGCGAGCGAACGAAAATAAACCTGATGTTTTTTTTAAGAACGCAGAACGTGCAGTGTGTCGAGAGTATCGACACGACATGCGATATCGTATCGCGAGCGCCGACCTTCGGATATCGGAGATATGATGAATAAGATAGCATGTTTTGCGAACCAACGTAATTGTCTCCTTATCGATTTTATTATTTTTTTCTTCGACCGATAACAAAAGAGAAAAGAGAAAGAGAACGAATAAAATTATATATTTTAATTTCGCAAAGTTCGACAGCTACGATTAGAAAGATAATAAAGATAATAGAATTATTATTGCTAATGACATTTTGTTCGAATTTCCGTGTCTTTTTAACAAGGACATGGCCAAATTTAGGAACGCTTTTATTTTATTAGAATTATAAATTGCACAGGGATCTGCAAGTTTTAGAACCTTTCCCACAGATAAATCTTTTAGAATACTTTAAAAGATTAACCTGCATCTGTACTCATTTCAATATAATGCAATAAATTTTTGTAATTTATCTCTTCAGATAAAAAAAGATGCTAAAAAGCATCTCGCCCTCCATGACATTCAGAAAAAAATCTTTTTCCTTTATCTTGTCTCTCTGTGCAAAGAAACATCTGCCAAGAATGACCCACCGATCCTTCGCGGCGAATGCTTTTGGAAGGCACATTCAGGTTGGTTCTTTGTAACTAAACTGCTTGCACTAGTATACTCTAAAAATGAGATAGATATATATTTAGAAGTTGAAGAGAAAGAGAAGAAAAATAAAAAGTGCAAGAAACTCAGCTACAAAGAATATCTAACCTAAGGTTATTTGAAGTTGAGAGATCTTCTTTTAAAATTGGTTGAAAACTCCTCGGGGGGCACCCAGGAAACTGCATTAATTTTTCAAATTTAAAGAAAGAAAAAACTATTTTTCAGAGATCCCACGATTTTTCCTGCGTTAACCACAGTTCATTATATCATTTCATTGTATTTTATGACGTCGTTAAGTCTTAAAACAACAAAGTTATTCGTCCGCTTTATTTAATGGAAATGCTAAGAAATTAGAATTTATTTTCAGGAAGTTCGGAATTATTCCAACAATCTTCCAAGAAGTTGTTGGTAAACAAATTCTGCCTTTTCATTCTGAAAAGATAAAATTAAAAAAAATAGCTCTTAATCTATTTCTCTAAGCGACAGACTTCCAAACATGTATTTAAGTATCAAGTATTAAAATCAGTTGAAAATAAGTTGTATAAAAGGTTTTCGCAACAAGAAATTAAAATAACTTCTAAGAAATTTAAATAGCGTAATAAAATTTTCAATCTGGATAGCCTACTTTAATAAAAACAAAAAAAAAACCGCAGCTAAAAATGTTTTACTGATTGTGAGTCACCTTATATAATTGCTTCAAACGTTTCTCTTTCTATATTTATTCGCGAGAACGAAATTTGACCTCGACCAGAAAAAATTTAAAGGACCATAAAAATTCTCTCTACAAATAAAGCTACCCAAATCGTCATTTCGTGTATGCTTAACTAGTTGTATATTTATTCGCGAAAGTAATATTTTTAAGACGGTGTGTTTTTAAGACTGTGCAAAAGAATCATTGGTTCGAAAAGGAAAGGTGATTAATTAATCGTGCCTGGTCCAGGTTTCACTCGGCTGCTCGCCCATCAAACGTTTTCTCCGGTTCAGGGTCGTCGAGTATCGTTCCGATCGATTACCGGCCGAGATCCGTTCCGTGTGAAGGCGGAGGAGGAGGAGAAATTACGACCGCGACGGAACTTATCTATCTTCTGATCGGCAGGTCTTTTGAGAGTTCTGTTACGCCATGCTCGAGCAGGTAGGTAGTAGTCAATATCTCGAAACGCGAATACGTCACACGCTTAATCTCCCTTCTTCTCCGTTTTATTACTGCGCTCTTTATGCATGAGATACATTGATTTATAATGATACGCAAAATATGTTTCTCCGACCGATCAGAGATCGTCAGTTCCTGCCATTTTATCTGACTCATTTTTATTACATGATCCTTTTGAGTCCCTGTTTTCGATTCGAGCCATGTGTGTGCCGGATATATTTTCTAAATAACAAAATGCATGAATCATATAAAAAAAAAAGAGAGTAAATCCATGATTTCGTAATGTTTAAAATCCACTTTATATCACTATATCATTGTTAAAGTGCCCGAACATTACGTAACAATCTCTTACGAAATTACGAACTCTGATCATTCTTGATCTAGACGCTTCATGCATATGTATTTTTGTGTATTTCTTATCGCGCATTTTAATTTAAATTATACCGATACAGAAATATTTCTGTATAAAATATCAATAAACGATTAATCTGAAAGAGCTAGAAATTAGTAACTTTGTATCTCGAAGACATTTATCGGCACGACAAAACAATTGCGAATACATTACGAAGAAAGTTGCCGGCGTGTTATCGCCAGAGAGAATGCCAGAAATGCCGTTTATCGAGCGAATACGTGAATACGGAATACCTGCGGTAAAAGGTAATGCAAATTACATGCGCAGCAGCCGCGAACGAAACGAGCGTACGAATCATGGGAATTCCCGAGAAGGAGAAAGAAAAGGAGGGAGAGAATCCGCCGCTTCATTCCGGGTTGTGTGTCTGTCCATCTCAAAATATTTGTCGCCTTGCAGCGGATCCCGTTTAATTGCACGCAATAACGTGTATGTATAGTCGGATATGGCGTAGATTATCGTGCGCGAACATTACGCAACCATCTCGACGACATTGCGAACCAAACCTGTTTGCAAACATCTCGTTTTTTTTTCTCTCTCTCTTGCATTGCGTGCAACTTATTGGCGATTAAATTATTGGACCCTGAATCGTGACTAATCGCTTGTCTACTAATGCGTTCTGTCTAATCTCTATTGTGTATCGTATATGAATGGCGAGATCATAATTTACAGAGTTTGTTCGGTATAAGATCACATTTTTAAAGTGACCTTGTAACACTACGATTTATATGTAACAAGCGTGTTCACGTGTTTTTGAAGGAAAATTTATCTGCTTATTAATCGTGTATAAAACTTTCTATAAAAAAAATGTTTCATGTAATCAAAACAAGATTAAAATATTTCAGGAAAAAAGCAGAGATGGAAAAATATAAAGCAAACATTATTAAAGTATGATAATCCTCCGAAAAAATGCAGCGATAATCGATATTTTAAATAAATATTATAAAAATAACTCAATTTTTTGCAATGATATCTTATATTGCATTGAGATATTTTTGAATACGAAGACCGCGACTTAACTTATAATTGTCTGGAAATTTTATCAACTGTCACAAGGTCAGAATGCAATCTCTCAGATATTCGGGAATCGACCTTGAGCTCTTTTTCAACGATTTCTGTCTCCTGAATTTCATCGACAAACGTAAAAGTTTTTCAATTGACATTTTGCGTATACATATTTTTGCAACAATATATATTTCCTTTCGCTTTTTCACTCGAATTCCAAAGTAATATCGTTTCCCGCATGTGCGATCGAGTTACTTAAAGTAAACAATCCTCTAAAGAGAACTCCCCGAGGGAAATGCCGTAAAGTGAATCACGATATATCAGTGTCCAGAAAATCGATACTTGTCACAACTCTGACATATTTATTACGAACTTGTAAACATCTCTATTTTTAAGAGAAAATTTATAACAACGGGACAAGTTGATACCATTACCGGTATCTACGCCAATGTTAAACTTGAATGAGGTAAACGAGAGCGAGCGCGCACTCTTTATACTTTCACTAGTGTCGGTATTAATTAATAAAGAAAATTATCACTTAGAAATCTCTCTATCTCAAAGATACTACACGCATCTGCTCCGGTCATTTACCCCGACGAGAAATATCACGTGGGAATATTGATGGAACTCAGAGATCGCGCCAAATCGTTTAAAGTTTAAATGGATGTCGACAAGCTCCCTTTGTCTTCCGTAATATTTCCAGCTGATCGCCCGCGATCCGCACCCAGGGTATCAAGGTATCTATTCACAACTTGATTAAATTGTTACAACTTGTATTGCCTATTGCTTACAGTATAAGAGCAAAATTATCAAGGAATTGTTTACAACATTTTCTAAGTCCCAATAAGATTCCATGAGAATTCTCTGATTTCTCCAGGTATAAAAAAATTTCTTGAGAATACCAGGATGTAGACACTCTGGTGGCATCTACGTCACAATTATATATACGTATATACTGTTTATCTCCTACACGCCGTTCCAATTCCGCGCATCTCCGTTCGGCGCGAGTCGACTCGCCGCCGCAAGCGAAACGCGCGAGTGCTCCATTTTCACCGACATGACAGATTGGCTGCCTCGCCGCCGCCGGTCGAACACCTGCAGCCGCGATGCACGCACACATGTCACATGTGCGTATGCACGCTCTGCGGTCGACGTTCTCGATCACTATAATCGCGACGCGCTCGTTCATCAAACCGCGTGTGCAATTCGCGCGCGATGAATCCCCGTTGCTTCGTAAATCATCATCGAAAGAGGGCAAGAGAGAGGGAAAAAGATTG
>NW_021850397.1:1346445-1349830 GCF_003651465.1 Formica exsecta
AAATTAAAATAACTTCTAAGAAATTTAAATAGCGTAATAAAATTTTCAATCTGGATAGCCTACTTTAATAAAAACAAAAAAAAAACCGCAGCTAAAAATGTTTTACTGATTGTGAGTCACCTTATATAATTGCTTCAAACGTTTCTCTTTCTATATTTATTCGCGAGAACGAAATTTGACCTCGACCAGAAAAAATTTAAAGGACCATAAAAATTCTCTCTACAAATAAAGCTACCCAAATCGTCATTTCGTGTATGCTTAACTAGTTGTATATTTATTCGCGAAAGTAATATTTTTAAGACGGTGTGTTTTTAAGACTGTGCAAAAGAATCATTGGTTCGAAAAGGAAAGGTGATTAATTAATCGTGCCTGGTCCAGGTTTCACTCGGCTGCTCGCCCATCAAACGTTTTCTCCGGTTCAGGGTCGTCGAGTATCGTTCCGATCGATTACCGGCCGAGATCCGTTCCGTGTGAAGGCGGAGGAGGAGGAGAAATTACGACCGCGACGGAACTTATCTATCTTCTGATCGGCAGGTCTTTTGAGAGTTCTGTTACGCCATGCTCGAGCAGGTAGGTAGTAGTCAATATCTCGAAACGCGAATACGTCACACGCTTAATCTCCCTTCTTCTCCGTTTTATTACTGCGCTCTTTATGCATGAGATACATTGATTTATAATGATACGCAAAATATGTTTCTCCGACCGATCAGAGATCGTCAGTTCCTGCCATTTTATCTGACTCATTTTTATTACATGATCCTTTTGAGTCTCTGTTTTCGATTCGAGCCATGTGTGTGCCGGATATATTTTCTAAATAACAAAATGCATTCATATAAAAAAAAAAGAGAGTAAATCCATGATTTCGTAATGTTTAAAATCCACTTTATATCACTATATCATTGTTAAAGTGCCCGAACATTACGTAACAATCTCTTACGAAATTACGAACTCTGATCATTCTTGATCTAGACGCTTCATGCATATGTATTTTTGTGTATTTCTTATCGCGCATTTTAATTTAAATTATACCGATACAGAAATATTTCTGTATAAAATATCAATAAACGATTAATCTGAAAGAGCTAGAAATTAGTAACTTTGTATCTCGAAGACATTTATCGGCACGACAAAACAATTGCGAATACATTACGAAGAAAGTTGCCGGCGTGTTATCGCCAGAGAGAATGCCAGAAATGCCGTTTATCGAGCGAATACGTGAATACGGAATACCTGCGGTAAAAGGTAATGCAAATTACATGCGCAGCAGCCGCGAACGAAACGAGCGTACGAATCATGGGAATTCCCGAGAAGGAGAAAGAAAAGGAGGGAGAGAATCCGCTTCATTCCGGGTTGTGTGTCTGTCCATCTCAAAATATTTGTCGCCTTGCAGCGGATCCCGTTTAATTGCACGCAATAACGTGTATGTATAGTCGGATATGGCGTAGATTATCGTGCGCGAACATTACGCAACCATCTCGACGACATTGCGAACCAAACCTGTTTGCAAACATCTCGTTTTTTTTTCTCTCTCTCTTGCATTGCGTGCAACTTATTGGCGATTAAATTATTGGACCCTGAATCGTGACTAATCGCTTGTCTACTAATGCGTTCTGTCTAATCTCTATTGTGTATCGTATATGAATGGCGAGATCATAATTTACAGAGTTTGTTCGGTATAAGATCACATTTTTAAAGTGACCTTGTAACACTACGATTTATATGTAACAAGCGTGTTCACGTGTTTTTGAAGGAAAATTTATCTGCTTATTAATCGTGTATAAACAATTTACAGGGTTTGTTCGGTATAAGATCACATTTTTAAAGTGACCTTGTAACACTACGATTTATATGTAACAAGCGTGTTCACGTGTTTTTGAAGGAAAATTTATCTGCTTATTAATCGTGTATAAAACTTTCTATAAAAAAAATGTTTCATGTAATCAAAACAAGATTAAAATATTTCAGGAAAAAAGCAGAGATGGAAAAATATAAAGCAAACATTATTAAAGTATGATAATCCTCCGAAAAAATGCAGCGATAATCGATATTTTAAATAAATATTATAAAAATAACTCAATTTTTTGCAATGATATCTTATATTGCATTGAGATATTTTTGAATACGAAGACCGCGACTTAACTTATAATTGTCTGGAAATTTTATCAACTGTCACAAGGTCAGAATGCAATCTCTCAGATATTCGGGAATCGACCTTGAGCTCTTTTTCAACGATTTCTGTCTCCTGAATTTCATCGACAAACGTAAAAGTTTTTCAATTGACATTTTGCGTATACATATTTTTGCAACAATATATATTTCCTTTCGCTTTTTCACTCGAATTCCAAAGTAATATCGTTTCCCGCATGTGCGATCGAGTTACTTAAAGTAAACAATCCTCTAAAGAGAACTCCCCGAGGGAAATGCCGTAAAGTGAATCACGATATATCAGTGTCCAGAAAATCGATACTTGTCACAACTCTGACATATTTATTACGAACTTGTAAACATCTCTATTTTTAAGAGAAAATTTATAACAACGGGACAAGTTGATACCATTACCGGTATCTACGCCAATGTTAAACTTGAATGAGGTAAACGAGAGCGAGCGCGCACTCTTTATACTTTCACTAGTGTCGGTATTAATTAATAAAGAAAATTATCACTTAGAAATCTCTCTATCTCAAAGATACTACACGCATCTGCTCCGGTCATTTACCCCGACGAGAAATATCACGTGGGAATATTGATGGAACTCAGAGATCGCGCCAAATCGTTTAAAGTTTAAATGGATGTCGACAAGCTCCCTTTGTCTTCCGTAATATTTCCAGCTGATCGCCCGCGATCCGCACCCAGGGTATCAAGGTATCTATTCACAACTTGATTAAATTGCTACAACTTGGATTGCCTATTGCTTACAGTATAAGAGCAAAATTATCAAGGAATTGTTTACAACATTTTCTAAGTCCCAATAAGATTCCATGAGAATTCTCTGATTTCTCCAGGTATAAAAAAATTTCTTGAGAATACCAGGATGTAGACACTCTGGTGGCATCTACGTCACAATTATATATACGTATATACTGTTTATCTCCTACACGCCGTTCCAATTCCGCGCATCTCCGTTCGGCGCGAGTCGACTCGCCGCCGCAAGCGAAACGCGCGAGTGCTCCATTTTCACCGACATGACAGATTGGCTGCCTCGCCGCCGCCGGTCGAACACCTGCAGCCGCGATGCACGCACACATGTCACATGTGCGTATGCACGCTCTGCGGTCGACGTTCTCGATCACTATAATCGCGACGCGCTCGTTCATCAAACCGCGTGTGCAATTCGCGCGCGATGAATCCCCGTTGCTTCGTAAATCATCATCGAAAGAGGGAAAGA
>NW_021850397.1:1350486-1354863 GCF_003651465.1 Formica exsecta
GGGAAAGAGAGAGGGAAAAAGATTGGCGAGAGCCAAGACGTTCCCGCAATTTCCCACAATCGGCCTACTTCCGTGCAGCGATCCGTAAAGCTCGGTCGATCCTCCGAGGGATCTCCCCGGACTCCAATAGACAAAAAAAAAGGTATCGCGGAAATAAGGGAACCGTTATGTTTCAAGACACATGTATTGTAATAGAAAAAGATGTCTCAATGTGCGGATAATATAATAACGTAGTCTTAATTTTATTTAATAATAAATGCTAATCTGGCTCCGATAAACAACTTCGAGGAGGAGGGATATCGAAGAATTTCGATATCGTCGGAATATTTCAAATATCTAAAAGTTCGAATAGCTCCGAATGCACATTTTCCTTCCGATATTCGAATCGACACAAAGTTTATCTGTGTGAAATAGAACTATCTCCGCAACTCCCATTTAAACTTGCAACGACTTTCGTCTCGCATCACAGAGGGGGGAAGAGAGAGAGAGAGAGAGAGAGAGAGAGGGGGGATGGGGACTTCCAGCGCCACTTGGGCGAGAACTTCGATTTGCAGTTCCCACGCTGACGCCGCCTTGGAAGAACTCGCCTCGAGAGAAATATGTTCGCGTTCGTGGAATCCCGAGTGGTACATATATTCCGCGCGCGGAAATGCAGTCAACCTTGACGGCCGCTATTGCACCTGCACAGCATCTCACTTTCCCCTTCTCTCTATCTCCTGTCCCCCCCCCCCTCACGCTCATTATCGTTATCACCACTAATCTTACTAGACAGTCCACGGCAAAATAAATAAAATCTTCGTCTCCTTCTCCTAAAGAAAGGAAGAGGGAGACAGAAGAGAAATTTAACATCACACACTTACAGAACTAACGCGGTGGCCGCGTTTCCTACGTCGGCGGTTATATAGTTGCTCTGTTGAGCGACAGCCTGATGATGATGGTGATGATGATGCGGTTGAGGCGGCGGAGGCTGCTGCTGCTGTTGCTGCTGCGGCGACTGCTGCTGTTGATGATGATGATGATGATGATGTTGCTGCTGAAATCCCGGCTGGGACGAGGGCGAACCGCCCGGTGGCATCAGATTGTACGGCTGATAGAGCAGCTGCGGCTGAGCCTGCGTGGCTGAGGCGCCGCCGCCTCCGCCTCCGCCGCCGCCACCACCACCACCACCACCTCCTCCACCACCGGCGGCTGCGGCCGCGGCCGCGGCGGCCGCGAGTAACACTTGCGTCTGTCCCTGGTTTACGTGGTGGCCGCCGTGATGGTGATTATTATGATGGTGGTGGTGGTGCGGATGATGATGGTGGTGATGAGGGTGGTGGTGGTGCGGGTTACCCTGCGTTGCCGTCTGCGGGCTTACCGGAAGGACCGCCATTGCTGCGCCTCCTAGCACCGGTGGCATGCTGCTGCTGCTGTCACTCGCTTCACGTCGTTCCACGTCGCGGTTAATTGTCGCGCGTCCGCGTCTCTTGCCGTTCTCGTCGTCGCCGCCGCCGTCGTCGTCGTCGTTATCGCGCACGAACACCTCATCGCAAATGACGCGATCGCGACGCTCATCTGCCACGAGAACGTCGCGAGATCCGATCCCGCGATCGAACCAGTCCTCGTCACCGCGTATCCCTTGTTCGCCGAGCGTATCGAAGCACTTTCACGAAGAGTATCACACCTGCCTGTCAACGCCTCTCGACGAGATCTTTATATATCCTTTCTTCGTCTTGGCGGTTCTTCCCGTTCCGTCGTCCACGATCAACTCGCAATAATGATGATGATCACACTTGCAAAAAGAGGAACGCACCACTAATAACGAGCACTCCGACGATCGCGCACTATACGTGGCGACGATATCGCGCGCTCGTCGTTTCGCAAAACGAGACGGACGATCTCTCTCCGGGGATACGCGGAGATAGAGCCCGTGTAGGAGAGCGATTATACGCGACGGCGATCGCGAACGGAGATTGCCGAGCGCTCACGAAGCGGCCGCAGCCGTTGATCGACCGACGAACAATGAATTTTGATCCTTTCGTCTCTCCTCTTGTTTTCTTTTCCTATCTTTCTTATTTCGCGATATAACCGGTGCACTTCTTTGCTCGTCACTCGTTCTCGCCCTCTCTCTCTCTCTCCGCTTCGTTCTCTTTCTTTCTTTGCTTTACCACTTCCTTTTCCTTCGGTCACGCATCACCTTTCCTCGACCGAAAGTTGAACGCTCGCCAGGGAACGGACTCGCGACGACGAAAACGACGACGAGTGGTATCGCCCACGCGTCGTAAATCGACGATACACGGGAGGGAGGGAGGGAGGAGATATATAATTCGAAACGGCACCACTCTCCGCGTTCTCGTGACCTCCGAACGCGCGCGAGCGAACAATGGCGTTCGCAGACGAGAGCGACGTCGCCCAAGCCGCTGAAGTTGGCACCGGTTGCCGTGCGACGCACTACCGTTCCCGGAATCACTCAAAAGCGCGATTATCGGTTTTACATCGCGCAATTATTTGAGAGACAAGAGCACGTCAACGCGAAATATATTATATATATATATATATATCTTTACTATCGCTCCTCTCTTGCCCGACTCCACGTCACCACTACACTGCAAATCCGATCGTAATCTTGCTGAATCTTGCTCCAATATAATCGTCCTCCTCGTTCGTTTAATCGCAAGGAGGAAACTTCACTGTATCGCAATATCGGATGTAACGGCGCGTACGACATAAAAAGTAAACGGCTAAGTTTCGGGGAAAAGGCGCACGACGTATACACATACACACACACGCGTACACACATACACACCCGCGAATATATTTACAGTACGTATGTGCGCGACGATCTCCTTCGCGGGAAATAACACGGACCAAGATCAGATCACGTCGAAGGCCGCTACTCTACTGCGGCAGCGAGGAGGGCTCCATCCCCTCTCCCACCTCGCGAGATTCTCCCCTTCCACTCTCCCACTTTTCCGCCAGCTGCACACGCACATACCCAACCCAGGCGCGCGCGCGCGCGCGTGCGCCCCACCAGCCGTCGGCCGTCGCCAGCGGACAGCGATAACCGCCGCCGCCGCCGCCTCGTCAGCTCACGCGCGCTCTCCCCCATTCCTCTCCCTCCGCCCTTCCTCTCCCGTAAAGTAGAAGCGCTACGCGTCCCCCTCTCGCATCCCGGCGCCCATCGAACGACTCTCCCTCCGGTTCGATCTTCCCTATGCTCCCCTCCTATATATACCGTCGTATATCCCCCTCGTGACCGAAGGCGACCGACCGAGCGGCCAACTCAAGCACGACTACTCTCCGCTAGGCTGCCGCAAAAAATACTCCGCGTGCATTCACGCGCGCGCGCGCGCGTTCCTTCTCTCGCTCCCTTTTCCCTCGTCTCTCGACCGACCGACGGAACGGCGACGAAGCTTCTTTTTCTTTTTTTTTCTTCCTTTCCTTTTGTTTCGTCGTTGTTTCTCCTCTCCTTTCCATGCAATCGCCCGCGGCGTGGACCAAATTGACGGACTCGCGTGCACACATCGTCGTTTCGGAGTCACTGCACTGCTCTAGCCGTCGTCGTCGGTCCAATTACGAATGATACGCGTAATTCGGGATTTATATATGTGTATATAAAATTCACGTACTCTTATCGCGCATATTTGTCAATAAAGACGAATATATAGGTAAATAAAAAATGTGAAACGGAATTGAAATATAAATAGATGTATTTATTGACATATCGATATTATTATTATTATTTACGTTTTAAGGGAAACATTGTATCTTGATTCTTTTTTAAGTAGATATTGTATTTGTCGATATAAGATGAGAAGAATCAGCTCTCTTTTTAAATACACGATCAGGACGATTAAAGAATAATTTTTTGGGGAATCGTGCACATATATACGAGCGAAAAATTACGTGACAGGTGTAAATTCCTTCGGCCTTCGATCTTGTCTTCAAAACTTGGGCAATAACGTGGCTTGGATGCAGCAGAACTAGCGTGAGCTTCGAGTGAGAAGACTCGGTCAGCGCGAGAGAGCTCTTATTGGGGAAGTTTGATCGAACTAAAGTTACCCTCTAGTCCGCATCGAAATGAGGCACCAGGGCTCCCGAGATTACCAATTTCCGCCACAATGCAGTTAGTATCTCAGTAAAGTAGACTCGTTATTTTCGCCATAAATCCTACGAGAATAATCAGTGTAAAGTATCAAACTTTAAGTATGAAAGAAACCTCGTATATTTTCGAGAGAGAGAGAGCCATACCACGAGTCTTCTAAAGTTTCCCTATCATATTTAATTAATTATCATTTAATGTTAAAGCATAACGTAACTAAAAAAAAAAAAAAAAAAAAAAAAAAAAAAAAAAAGGTTTTTTTTTTTTTTTTGGGTTTTTTTTTTTTTTATATTTAT
>NW_021850397.1:1355161-1361641 GCF_003651465.1 Formica exsecta
AAAAAAAAAAAATTAGAATAAAAACGGTTTTCATTTTATTCTGAGCGAAAATATTGGCCAGGTTTCATAATTAAAAGAATCGCGAGAGACAAATTCTCGATAGAACGATTTGCGATAACGGTGGATTTAATGCGACGCGGCGTACGATATCGAGTTTTTACGCAGAAATACCGGGATTTTGCAATCTGTGGAAACGCTGCTGTGTAACAGCAAAAGGCGTGACGTATCGCGCTTGGTGTATCGCGAGTTTTGATTACTCATTCGACGAATCGTGTTTGCACTACAGCTTCATCTCGTATTTCTCACGAATGTCGATCTCCGTGTTCGAGTCGAAAATATTTCATCTCGAGAAGAGAGTACGATTAAATTAGATTGCCTTTCTTCGAAAGGCAATCGTATATCGCTTCGAATGACTTCAATTAAACGTCGTTTAGCGTTCTCTTCGTACGATCTGCGTAAATATCTCGTATCGAAGCACGACGCGGATAAAATGTATCCTACACTTGTTAGGTAAATACATATACATATTTCGTGCCACGAGTTTGCATCATGAAACGTTCCGGCGCGATACGAACTCACGTAGAGCTTATTATTATCTGCTATTATCGCAGTGGTGTATACAATTGTACGTTTTCCCTTCCTTCCAATCTCACCGACCGTATATATACAAAGTGTCTTGAAATTCCAGGCTTTATAATTTCACCTTCCTGTGATATATTCCGTGATACGCGAATAACGCATTATTAAAAATAGATGACTCGTGATAAAATGTCAAAGCCGTATATATAATATATCTCATTCAATGCAAAAACAGTTCGATTTTTTTTTAATTCGAATTAAAGAAGATTCTAGTATACAATTCATAATTTATTCATAATTTATAATTAGCAACATTTTTGATATGACAAGATATAGAAGAGTAAATTATATGATCGTTCGAGAAATTTTTGCTCACGAGAGATTGATTTAAAAAAAAAAAATTACTCCGGTTCTCAGAAGCGATGCGAGTCTTCGCGCGGACGAATATAATTATCTACGTATCGCCTTACGTAAGGGGCGAAATTGTTTTCCACAGAGCCGGTATTTTAAGTAGAGATCGCTCCGCTCAGCATCTGTCGGATGATTGTAGTAGTCGCGGCGGCGGTGGCGGACGATTTAATCGTGACTCGTAATCGTGGGAGTTACGCACGACGAATAATTGTGCGATTCAATCTACCGTCGCGCCCACAAAAAGAAGAGAGAGAGAGAGAGAGAGGAGGAGAAGGAGGAAAATGTGACACTTTCCGCGCAAGAAACGCGCCGTTTCGCAAACTGGAAACGGTGCACAGCCCGTCGCTCGCGAAGCAACGATATAGATCGAGGCTGATGCAAGAGAGAAAAGTTACAATTTCGTATAAAAGTCGATTATATACTGTTGACACAATTACCCGCTGGATGTGTTTTGTCTCGCTGTTTGACATCGAGACGCATAAACAAAAAGGTGGCCTACGTGATGGTGTACCATAAACTATCACTTTTCCGACGTAATCCAAGTGCACACAAGATAAAGCACGAGTGCTGTTAATATATCGTTTGTTTACAGTTAGATTGCGTATCGGATGATAATTTAATTTAGATATCGAACGTATACGCGCTATAGATAGACGGTCAATATCGTTTTTAATTCCTGAACGCTACGAACTTTAGAAAATAACATCGTGCAAATATTTCATCGGCATCCATTCGAGATTTTCACATTTTTGCGTCAAATATGTATGCATCGAGATGTAAAATTTCTTCTCCGATAGCGATTTTTAACTTTTGTCCGTCTGTTTTTTACAGTCTATAAAAGAGTATCTCACACGACAATGGAAAAACTTACTCAGATTAGATGACACGATCGTGTCATTAGATAAAATATCGATCGATTGATATACTCTGCACCGAAGTGATCATTTAATTCGAGGATTTTATCATCGGCCAACACGACGAAAAGATCGGAATCAATCACGTTTGTTTACCGTGTTCATCGGTCGTTCCGTGTACTTTTCATGTTGAATTCCCATGTGATTCTTATTTTAATCCTTTCGAGCGTTAGCTAAGTGGAATCGGGTCAACTTGAATGCTCACAGAGATAAAACGCACATATTTTCTTATCGGCGACTAGCGTTATTTATCTTCCCGCATTGAACGGTATATATCTGAGAACTGAAATAATATATATCTTTGGATGCTACTGAAGGAAAAATACGTTCAAATAGTCTCACGGCCGCCACTTTATTACAAATTTAAATCTCTTTTACTGACAATGATGTAATTAAAGTGAAGACATATATATGAATAGTTTCTTGTACTTGTAGACTTGGAACAATTAGAATTATATTTAGAGATTAATACAAAAATGTATTCAAGTAATTATAATGTAAATTGAAAATATTAAAATCAATGAAATACAGCGGCAAAAAGATAAATATACAAAAAACTTCAAATCAATCTATGAATAAGATAAATGGAGGCGTATTATCGATTAGCAATAACAATTTTTGCAATGCAGAAAGGAACGTGGAACTGGTCAATTGTCGTATATACTTTGACGCGTGTGACAAATCGCATGCCGGAATATAACGTGATAGTTAATCGTCGCGAGTGAGCCTTTACGGCACGGCGGATTGCGAGGGAGAGAAAAAAATTCGCTTATCTCGTTCGCGAGCGATAATTTGTCACTGTTTTTTAGCCTTGTCGTCGCAGGCACAATTTGTAAATTAGCCGAGCAAATACGTGCGCGACGCGCTAACGACGCCGCGAATATTTCGTCGAGTCGATAACCTTTCGTGGAAACACGTTCGCCGAATCGATGCATGTCGGTCTCGTCATTACGGGATGACTAATATCTCGCGTCGATTAGTCACACGTCTCCCCCGCGCGCGCGCATACACGTGTACGCGTAAGAAAGAAAGGCCGCATGTTGGCGAACCGTGTATACGAACGTCATGCGGCTGGTAATTGCCTCGTTAACGGAATAAACAAGAATTTCACGGCGCGCGTTTCTTGCTTTACCTTCGTTCTCTCTCGATCGCGAGTACGCGCGTGACGTAACTGCATCTCGTCGTCTTTAAAACGGCCCGCGCGGTAACGGCCTCAGCAGCGTCCGTCTCTCATCTCGCCGGAGAAAGAGAGACCGGTCGTTTGACCTCTATACACATCGTCGGATGCAATCGTCATCGCCTCATGTTTCTTCCATACGCAACATGTATCACGCATGAATAAATGGAACTCGATGAATTTCAAATGCAAGAGCACGGAGGATTTATTCCGCGAGTCTCGCCTTCGACACGAACGGTGAGCCGTATTTTCCGCGTTATCTCTCGTAGCCGCGATAACAGCTATCTCACGAATAATTAAGCCGCGGCGATTAGTCAAAACTCTCTCGTTTCGAAATTACAAACTTCGATTACACGCGTGTACATATATAACTATCTTGTCTATAAATTTATTGTCGAATTTAGACATCATCTTTTCTTCATCGAAATGTCAAGGCATTGATTAAATTATAATTTAAGAGGCAATATTGGATAATGCAACATTATTCTGTAATCAAGTTTGAATATCTTGCTCCGCAAAACACTGAGAGACGCTGCTTCGAATTGTAATCAAATTGCCCGATAGATTCTAACTAGTTTCCATTCCGTCTCGCCGAATCGCTACCTGAGATAGCTCCGATAGAGAATACAGCGGCTGACCTCGTTCGTGGCCACTGATAAGCGGTATCGGGGAATATGCCTTGCCGATCGATGATGTCGCAATTTCAGTAGACGCCACGGCGCGCCATATGGAAATATGGGTCGTCGTCCATAACACACGTCGATCGAAAGCGCGGTTCTAATCGATCGTTCCTCGAGCGAAATACTCGCGTGCACGCGTGTCTTAGAAAGTGAACGTACGTTCATTGTATGTTAGCGTGCGTCACTTATGATAATCAAAGAAAGCGTCTCCCGTGCAATTCGCATGATACATCCCGGAACTTTTGGATTTTCTTTCGTTCGTACGCGTTCGAAGAGTAATTTCTTTAATGACGAACGTATCTATAATGATCTGTAATGATTGTGGTTTAAAGTCTCCTCTGCTCTTTCGCTCGTGATTAATGATACACGGCAATGACCTCTGGGCATAAATCACGTTCAGGTAAAAACTTTTCTAATGGAGGCATTTACCTGCATTGGTATTAAAGTTCCGGAAAGTATGAAGCTAATCTTCTGTCGATCCAAGTTGATGATGACAGATCACTGATCTGTTGTCGCTTTATAATATTTACTTTACAATATTTCCGTTTATTAAAATTTAATTTCATTCAAAGTATAAAACTTTTAATAAAGCCAACTACTTAAGGAAGACATAACATTGTCCAATTGATTACTTTCACCTTTAAATTTAATTCGACTCTCTTCAAACTAATTTAAATAAATTAAATATTCTCACAGTGAAGACTGAAAAAAGTTTCTGCCGGGCAAAAGCCAAGTCGAAACTCGTCAAGAATTTGTACGATCGAACGGGAAATAACTCGATAGTTTCGTAGCATGCCGTACACGTGTTCGGAGCGATCGAGGAGGCGAGCATGGCCCGAGGAGCCTGCTGTTTTATGTAATGCTGCCGAAGAGGGACAACATTAATGCCGGTTTCGAGTGTCCGCTCGCTGTCTCCCGCATTCCCGACAGCTGCTTGCTGGCTGCATTTCTCGCGTGTATGCCTCGCACACGCAGACGCGTGTGTGTACGATCCCGCAGCAGTATGCCGCATATATTCAAGGACAGGATATCCGCACGAGCGAATTTCAGAGGCAATTCGTAACTCCCTTGTAATTATTTTCCCTCTTTACAGTTCGACGCTCGAGTCTTGAAACTCGATCCGCCTCAAAAGATGCGTTCCGAGAAAACAATTTTCGTGATAAGCTGCTTCGAGTGGATTGAGAGGAAAGCCGATAGTACATGGTTAAGGCGTATAAGACTTCGAATAAAGCACGAGAGTATATAGGTACATATTCCTGTATATTCGGTGTGTGTGTTCCTCCGTTTAAAGAAATTTGAGACCCGATACCTTTAAAAGTCTTGAGAACAAAGAAAGAGAATGCGGAAGATAATGCACATTTTTATCTGGAGAAAGTCGATTCAATTATATACAATATTTACGATTTATAATTGCGATCAAACTTTTATATATATATTATAAAATTATTACATACAGAAACACACATATACACAAGAGTACTTTATAAAATAAAGTAGTTTAAAAGAAAGATTATTATAAAAAACAACAAAAAGTGATTTTTAATCTCCCTAAAATTGCAAACTCTCTCTCTCTTTCTCTCCCTTTCTCATTTCTGTATTTAAATTCAATTTCGCTCGGCACGAAACCTTCCAGATGCAATATCGTCCGTTATGTATGCACACGTTGAAAACTATGAAACACGCGCGATCGCTTATCGACCAGGCTATGCTGCCGTCGTTTTTTACGGGTTTGTATAGCTCGCGACCTTGTCGCCCGTGTCATATGCAGCCGAAGCGCGATAACTCTCTCTTTAACGAGGATCGATAAGCTGTCTGTCCCGTCCGCCCTCATTCGCGCCTCGAGGGCAGCTTCTTTTCGCGAGCAAAAAGAACCGCGACTCGTTATTTGCCCATCGTCCGTCGTGACATAATCGCTGAATCGCGCACGATGTTGATCCAGAGTAAAAAAAGACGTGATAAATAAAACGATGTCGGCCCGTGTCTTTTCCTTGAGAAGACCTCGAGTTTATTAAATAGAAATTTACATAATAGCAGAAACGTGTTACATAAACATCTCAATGAAATGCTAATAAAAGCAGAGGAAACACAGAAAAAATTATGCATTCTTTGTTACATCATAATTATTCCTCCCTTGTTAAAGTCTCTCTTTATATATATACGTATAACTTACAGCAAAAATTGCCAATTTACGGTAGTTTTGATATAAAATGTTTTTCATGCAGCAATGAATACGTTCTTGCAGTATCTACAAAAAAAAAGTTTCTCTCTAAAAAATTCTCTCCAAAAAGGTAGATTTGTTCGCTTTTAGCATTTACTTTTCACGCGCCGAGTATTCGAACGTTTTTATTTTCAGACGTAAAAATAACGCTCGATTCCGCGCAAACATTACCCGCAACTCAATGCCCCAATTTTACTTTTAACAAACGTTCATCGGAAAGCCCCGAAGACAACATCCTGGCGTATACGTAGCGTCGAAATTCGAAGCCAGAACGAAATTCTATCGGGGCCGGTCGATTCCGGATATAGAGCAAACGTTTCGGCCGCGGCACACGCAAATAAAATCGACTTGGTCCGACTGCGACGAGACTGCGCACGAAAGTTGGCAATCGGAGAGAGGCGTAACGCGTATATATCATAAACGATATCCGCGCGTGGCTACGAAACGGAAGAGAGATCGGGAGGGCGGACGAGAGGCCGGGGGGGGGGGGGGGGGAGAAAT
>NW_021850397.1:1362219-1412936 GCF_003651465.1 Formica exsecta
GGCAGGCAGCTTTCGCAGGCGGGGGGGGAGAGGGTGAAGATATCGAGGAAGAAGGACGAGGAGGACGAGGAGAAAGAGGAGGAAAGGGAGGGAACCGAGTAAATTGGAATCACGTCGACCCCATCGGGGTAAACAACGAACGGCCTTGATCGAGGCTTGAACGTGGCGGCGCGCACACGACGAAACGAGTCGCGTGTGCACACACGTGTCAGCGGAGCGTGCGCGCGCGCGAGCGCACACGTGCAAGTTGGCGCTATCGATCCTATACCTCCCTGCGTCGACCCTTCCGAACGAGCCTTCGCTCTCTCTCTCTCTCTCTTTCTCTTTCTCTGTCTCCCTTTCTCGGGGAAATATACGCATTCCTGTCCCTTCGGCCAAAACGGAAACGAGAGGAAGGCGCATACCGACGAATATACGGATGTTCGCGATGGCTTCCTTCCAGTGCTCAAGATATATATATGTGTATGGGCATTTCCCGAACGAGGCCGTATATAATACCACACGCGGCTATGTAATAACTGTAATTATGCAAGTCTTTAATAATCTTGTACAGCACGTAGCTCGGTAATACTTTCTCGCGAATGATCGCCGTATGTAGCGAGCATTACGACCTACGTATCTCCGTATACATTCTCGTGAAGACTTTCGTATCGCTAATTTAACCGTAAGCTAAATACGGGTATATTTAATTCCAGCTGATTCGATTTTCGAGGTTACGGGAAAACGAGTATCTGTCGGCATCATCAGTTGCGTTATCATCAATCAATATAAGGATCATTCTTTATATATCATCAAAATTTTATAAGTAGATATCTTTATGTACACAGCAATCGAAATTAATCTTTTCAATTAAAAGATAATAACATCGTTTTACATCTTTTTAAAATAAACATGTTCCTAAAAATTTTTAGCGGCTTAAAACATTTTCGGTAGATAGTTTCCTTTTATAGAAAAGAGATTAATCGTCATTTTGTGGTTGGCAAATCCATATGCGTCTTATGTCATTGTGTTCAATAGAATTTCATAATGCTTGTGCGCGTGTTACGAAACATAGTCCTGATGAATTTTAATTCGTAGAACAATAGGCGGCTGAATATCTTATTTAAAAAATTCACAAGAAACACAGCACTTGACAAAGGCATATATTAATGAATAGATGGTGTGCAGGAAACAAAGAGAAAATCCATTCCACAAATTATAAAATAAAAGATATAATTGTGCAATATTTTCTTTTGATTCACACGGGATACTTGGAAAGATTCTTTACGATTGCCGCCTAATAAATTTAATGCTAATAATATTAATCAGTTTTCGATAGTAAAAATCACATCTTTAATGTTTTACTTTTAGATTAAAAAAAAATATAGCTTATTATATAATTATAATCACTAGTTAATTTTTAAATATATAAATATTCATATTATACTCTCATATTATCGTATCGATAACTTCACAAAACTATAAAATTGCGTAAGTTTAACAACGCGCTCAAAGACCTCTGAAGCTTCGCGAGTTTTGATCAATGTTTCTCAACTCCGATCAAATGTCGATCGAGGAGATGAACGACTTCCTTCATGTATCTAGACGAGGCCATACAATCATATAACTGTAGGAAAAGGAGAAGGGTCTCGAGGACGAAAGGAAACAGGGCGGGTTGCAAATAGGCAGGCAGGCAGGCAGGCAGGCAGGCAGGCTTTTCTCAACCGAAGCTATCTGATTCTCCAAAGTTAGCTCGACACGAAAGTGGCGCGTTGTGTTGGTGAGGTCATGGCACCGAGAGAACCTGGGCAACAATACACGCTCGCCGTATCCGTCGTCTCCGCCGCTGGCGTTGCAGTTGTCTCGCAACTTTCGTGGAACTTCCACCTCGTCGGATCGACCTTCAAGGTCGAAAGGCTCCCGCGACTTCTCGAATTTCCACGAACCCTTTAACGCTCAAGAGCTTTACCAAGAAATTACGAGCAATTGGCGAAATGAGTTAACGAGCTTGTAATTGGTCAGAGCTCTTGATGAACGAAAAGAGACACGTTCGTCGTAGCTTTTCCGAGAGATTTTTTTCATTTTTAATCTCAGCTTGATATAAACATTTTAATGTGACAGAATAACAGACGACTATCTTTTAAATATTTAAACAACAAAATTATATCAGCGTGAAAATTTTATTTACTCAATTTCATTCTACTCTAATCTAGAATAAAAATTACAAATAATATATATTTCTTTTATAAAATTTTTAAAGTAAACACACATATACGCGAATTAATTTCTTGAAATCGATTCTATATGAAAGTTTTACTACGATCGCTATTGAACGTCGATTTCCGACTATTTGCCAACTCAAGGTCGCATTTAAGGTACTTCTTATATTTCTCATAGTTGAATCAAGTTTGACGGGAAAAAGAGAATCGAAGCTTCGTTCCTCGAGAAACTTACTTTGCGAGAGAAACTTCTCGCGGTAAACGATTCCGTGAATTTCGAAGTTTCGCGAACGAAACTTGGGGGGGGGGGGCAGAGGAAAAGAGGGGAACTTGGCCGATGCATCACGGCTCTTGGAGGAGAATCGAAATAACTCGCGCGTGCATAAGTAATTGCACACTGAAACGTGAAGCGGTAGCGTGAGTTACCGTACACACTTATACAAGCACGCCGGAAGGTCTACGTGTATCGATTGTGCTCGGTCTTATGCTATTGTGCTCGACGGGGTATATAATGACGGCGCGCACATTACCGTCTATCAAAAAGCGTTATTCGCAACCGGACACGTCATGGGCGCCTAACTTTGTTTACCGTAGCTGTTCCGAAGATATACGAGCACAAGAAGAAGCATTCCCCTTTCATCGAAACACGTAATCTTTTAACGCATGACCGGAAGTTGGGACCTTTTATCTGAAAACGTCACTGCTCGTTCTGAATATAAATGAAGATAACAGATATTTTTCCAAAGTAGCGATAGAAATATTTTCTTTTTTGTACTTTTTCCATCATTAATATATTTACTAAATACTATGTAAAAGAGGCTCGAATATATAGTAATGACGAAATTTGATGTTAAATCGCACTCTAACGAGAAGAAATGAATTACCATTTAACTATTTTATCTGGACTTTAAAGAGGTACAGGTGGGACATATTTTCTCTCATCTAGTTTCCTCTTTCAACTATCATTATGCGTACTAAACTTAACGTCGACAATATTTCAAAGGAACATAACTGCGATTCCTCGCGCGCGCGTCTGCGCTTTCTCATTCAAAATTATGCTTACATCCTCTACGAGAGATTCGTATCAGCATATCTCTCACTTTCCCCGTTAAGTTAGCAGCCGCGCGGCTGCTTTTGTATAACCGGGATGCCCATCATCGCGAGCGGAGGGACTAAGAGGGACTAAGAGGGAGAAAGAGGGGAAGCGCCCCGTCGGTCTCCCGTAAATTCTCAGACGCGTCGAATACGCGCACGCACACGCTTCCTGCATTGTTGCTTGGTATGGATCGCTTGGCGTGCGAGCCCCTCTTATTATTACCATTTGTTGCCGCGTACGTGTTTCCTGCTACGCAGCTCTCCGACACGAATACGTCTTTCCCCGCCCTTGCCCTCTATTCGAGCTATCAGCCGTCCTTATGGTTCTCTCCTATCTACTCCATTCCTTCCCTTCTGCCGACTCGTTGTAATCGATGCTCTCTCGCTGTAATCGCGCCCTTCGTATCGTTCGCCATTCTACGGCATTCCAGTAAAAATGCGTATATAACACCGGACACGACCCACATAATTCTACTTGAGGGAAAAATAGCGCAGAAAATATCCGGCTCTAATAACAGTCGAAGAAGGAGAATTCAATGATATTTATCTTGCTTTCAATATCTTAATTTCTGACCTCAAATAATAATCTAGAAATATTACTCACAATTATGTATTACTTTATTTATCTCTATCGTATCAACTTTTTTTTTGATAAATTAAAATTTGTAACAATCGCGATACGAATTTTTTAGACGATTTTTTTCCCATCTATATCGAGAATCTTGGAAACCCATTGGTTTCTTGTACAAGTTCGCATAACGTCAAGCATCTTTCCGGAAAGCTCTTCCGGGAATTTGTCTGCATTACGTACGCTCGCGTTAGCGACGGATTGACATAAACGACTTCTCTTCCCGGCGTAACGAATTGCACCGACTTCCCACCGTCGCTTTCCACGTCTTACTTCGAGTACTCGAGTATAATATGCGACGAGCACAGTTCCGATCGGCGAGCAGCGTCAACCGAGCGCTCGTTTACTCCTTCCCTGATTATATAACAGCCAGACAGACAATGAGCGACGGAACAAAGGAATTCCTTAGCGCGGATTCGACATTGAACGGGTTGCGGCTTAAGGGGAAGAGAGCGGAGACGACGTCCCTTGCGACATTAACACATTGCAGACTCGAGTTAACCGGTTCAGACAACTCTGTAATACGGTATGGTATCTAGTATGCATTTTTTTATTAACCGGAAATGACATTTTAAATCGCATTAAATTTTTATATATTTTTTGACCAAGTCGCGAATACATGCATACATCTCCTTGAAAAGTTTCGACTTTAATGGTCTTTGCTTTATTGATATTTTTTTTAATTCGACGAATTCGATCAAATTACGCGAAGATAATTATAAAGTTGATATCTCAGATTCATCGAGAAAGCTGTCATTAAAACTTAATGGAAACGAGAAACTCTATCGTTTTCACAGCTGAGAGATAGAATCGTTGACTGTTAGGGTGTACAATATGTGGATATTAGCTGCAACTTGTGTTTGTATTATCGCGCTCACGTTCGGAGGAAGAACGATGGGTTAGAAGCGCGGTAGAAATTGCGATCTAACCGCGGAACGATTCTCCTAATGCAATTCCTCGAATTATGAGGCTCGAGCGCACGATGCGAATAATTAGCGGTGAGTAATGGCGAACGCTACAATTACACGACGACCAGGCCTGCCTACGCACGCACACGTTCCGCACACGTGATGGAAGCGCGCGCTCTCGGCGAGCCGTAACGTTTAATAAAACACCCGTAAGAGTGGCATGCATGTTGCCTCTCTCGGCGATGGCGCCACATCGAATAATTATGCCGCACTTTTTCCGCCCACAGATCGCGAGGGGGGAGAGAGAGAGAGAGGTGGAAAGTAGCCTTCAATTATTGGCACACTAGCTCTCGCTACCGCTATAACGGATACAAACGATCCCCGGGTGAAGCATCACGCTAAAAACTTTCTCACCGGTCTTCCTTAGAGTCCGCGTGTCTCGGAGTCCATGAAATCGAAACAAAACTTGGACGAGGGAGACAAGGAAAGTCTCTCTTAGAACCAGCTATAGAACGCGGCGTGAAATTCAGGTCAGATCGCGTGTACGAGCGAAGGCGAGCGGAGAGCTCGAGCTCGAGATCCGGTGGTGGTTGGTTCGCCGCACGATTATATTATCGCCGACAGGTGCGTCGGGGTATCGGGGATAGAACGCCAGGGAAAAATTTCGTCGATCGTTGCCGGTGTATCTCATGTCATACGGTGTCGACGATACGAGCAGTAATATCACGTGAATAGGTTCTATTCCTTCGCCATAAGGTCATTGAAACCGTAACAAAGTGAGAGGGAAAATGCAAAAAGAATGATGAGAAGATAAAGAGGCAAATTTCCGTCCTTATTTAATTCGAAATTATAAGTTCAATATCTCATTCCAGACTGATATTACCTAACATATACATATAAATTATTACTATACATGTCACGCCTATAAGTGGAAGACGCAATAAAAAATGACTGCCACAGGCATTTATTTTTTATCTAAGACCGCGTATCGACGATATTTTATAGAGACTCTAACGCGTAGATAAGCAATATAGATAAATCCACACGCTTGAAGCAACAGCGGTTAGGCGAATGGCAAATGTCTACCGGTGTAGCAGGGATAATCGCGCGAAGCAGGAAGAGGAGATACGTACGCGTGGAACAGGTCGGAGAGGAAGAGGAGTAGGAACGATGATAGAAGAGAAGATGGGCTGGGAAGGGGAAAAAAAAAAAGAGGCAAAAAAGAAAGAAGGTAAGAAAAAAGCGGCTCGTTAAGACATGACCTTTAGCAGCGGGAACGTGGGAGGTTATAATACACTTAGTGCACGGTTTCGTTTATCGTCGTCGACCCGAGTAGTCGCGGAGGTTTTGTTGCGGGATGAATGCAGGTCGTAGCAGACTGCAACGTCGCCAGGGTGACGGCGAGGGGGGACGGGGGACGGGGGGACGGGAGGGAGAAATGGCAGAAGAGAGAAAGGGAAGCATCGGGAGATACCCGAGGGGTTGGAGGGAACGGTGGCGGGCGCGGTCGAAACCAGACGAGCAGACGTAGAGTGGAAAGAGTCGATGGAGGGGTCGCCCGGATTCCCTGTGTGCCCGTCTGTGCACGGACTCCACGCACACGGAGAGTAGAATCGCGCGGAAGGGACGAGATGGGGAACTGGTGTGGTGCAGAAAAAGAGACCCGGATGAGTTAGAGGGAAAGGAGGAATTGAAAGATGAGACGGAGAAAGATGACGTGAGACGAGATGGATGAAGAGAGTTAGATGGTAAAGGGGAGAAAGGAAGAGAGAGAGAGAGAGAGAGAGGCAAGGAGAGGTCAAAGGCCTCCGTGCAGCGCCAATGTGCCACGAGTAACCACCGACTGAGCCGTTTTCCACCACCAGCACCAGACCTACTACCACTGTTATCCGGCACCGTTCCACCACCGACTTCTCTCCCTCTCTTCCTGCCTCCCTTTTGTCTGCCCCCGCTCAATGATAATGTATTCCACTGACACACACGAACGTCACGCAACGTGCGCACCCGAGTAGAGTGCGCCAAGGGGAGTAGCGGGGAGAGAAGGCAGAAGTGAGGAAAGGAGAAAGAGAGAGAGAGAGAGAGAGGAGGGGAAGCGAGGGGGACGGTGTCCACCTCCTTGTCTCTCTAGACGGACACGCATGCGTGTTTGCACGCTCAGCGGCGCATTTAAGCGTCTCTCCCGGGATATGCACGCACGTCGAGGTATATTCGTGTGTATGTGCGTGAGCATTCAGAGGAGCTCGTATGGCATCCAGCATTGGAAAGATGGAAGACGCGCGAGGGGAAGGAGGAACAGTCCCGGTGGGCAGAGGCGGCGGGTCAGAGGGGAGGAGCAAAGAGAATAATGCGTGTCTCGACCCAGCGAGCAAGAATGAAGGCAAGAGTGTTTTCTGGAGAAGGTTAACGTATCGGGCACGAAAGAGACGCGCATGCCGACGAATAATGGCGGCCGAAGGTCGACGATGGTTACCAGTATCTTCTCTTTCTGTCTGTCTGTCTGTCTGTCTCTCTCTCTCTCTCTCTCTCTCTCTCTCTCTCTCGTTCTCATGGATGACCGAAAACGTGCGAACGGATAAAACCACTCAGAGTGACAGCTGTTCTAACACGTGTGTGTAAATGAAAATTAATTTATAATATTGTAATCATAACAATCAAAAGTATGTCGCGTCCGAAATAAACCAGAATAGATTGAATATTAAATAGAGATTGAGAAAGCGAATTAAAAAAAGAAAAATATAATAGAAAATAAATAAATGCATTGTTATTAAAATGAAATGAGTGTTGAAGCGATAATGTTTCAAAAAATTAAGAAAGAGCGAAATGATAAATTCGTCAAGATAATTCTAAAATTGTAAATTCTGATTTTAATTAAACTGAAGAAACCGGCTCCGCTTATAAATCAGAAATAATTTCTGTACTATCTTTTCCCGTCGACTAAAACGATTGTAATTAAGAACACGAATAATATAGCTCTTGAAAGCTGAACATGACATTTCGCTCCACTGTCGCGAATTAGTGGATTCATGACAGAATTCCTTCCTGTCCTATGACTGTCGTGTCGGATAATTCGCGAAATTATGTTTAGACGCCGTTAGTCAACAGTGAGCGAGTTGTTGGACTGGAGGCGCGCGAATGTAATTACAACTGTTAGATACACGCACGCAGCAACGTTCCAGAGAGGTGTACCAGCCGCTTAATGACGAATGTAGATCGGGTTTGTTCAACGCACTCCGCAACGCTGGCTGCACATGCGGCGAGACCGCAGCCTCGCTGCCTATTGTTTATATCACCGTGTTTCATTGGGATTCGATATTGGTTGACAGTTTCGCGTACAATTCGGGGATCGGGAGCATTGTTGCAAGAAAATATCTCTATGGTACCACTCCAACAGAGAGAGAGAGAGAGAGAAAGAGAGCAGTCAATTCCGAATTTTGAATAATTTTGCGATATACCTGTCGAATAATTTTTCTATAAAAAATTAATAAATGTCCGACGTATGTGAATAATTTCACGCACATTCACTTGGTTTACATTCGTTTATTTGTGGTTTTAATATGTGCATATATTGTCTAATGTCATTGAAATTAAGAGACTTTGAAACTAATTTTCTTTCTAATGTAATTGTAATAAGTACGAATATATAAATGATAATTTTACGTATATCGTTTCCAAGATGTTGGGAAAAATCTTTTTTTGCTTCGATAAATAAATTTTCTGATAAATCGACTTCACCTTCATAAGAAAGATATTAAACACGCGCGAGAGAAATATAGAACGTGTTCCACTGACATTATCCAAGAGTAATCCAAGGTTGCTCTCGAGCAACGATACAGAGCGAACGGAGCGGCAAATTCGCGCTTCCCCAAACACAGCGGGGCCAATGCCGTCATTCCGACGAGAAGCCACATTATTACGAGGCATAAACGCGTAGGAATAACAGTTTCTTCAGACTACACGGCTGGCCCTCAAGCTTAAAACTAGCCGCACGCGTGCGCGCGCGGTCTTGCGCTTTCGACCATCTGGCGTAATAAACAATCCTGCGAGAAACCTTGAACGACGAGAAGTGCGTTGACCTGTACGCGTTAAAGCATCGCGCCGAGGCGACGCACACGCAGGTGGATTCAATAACGCTCGCGGAATTGTTTCGTGGTATCATCTCTCGCTCCCATTTTCCTTCTCTCACTTCTTCCTTTGACGCTTATTAAACGCGTTCCTCCTTGAATTGCCGAGCGACCCACCAACACGATTCAAGATTCGCATGCGCTTCTGCACGGTTGCGTGCGACTGTGTTTACGTGCGATGTTGCGGTGACATCTCAAAATGAAAGAAAAAAATAGATGTTCTTTTTGATGACGTTATTAAAATAATCCGATGATGTTTCTTTTAGAACTATATATGTGTGTGTGTTTGCATCGTAATTTTTCTCTTTCTCTCTCTCTCGAGACGTTTTCCTGGCATCATAGTTTATGGTACAGATAGCGATTGGTCGACGCACACAGAATCCAGTTTCTTAGTCCTTTCTCTCGATGCAGTGTGCCCTGTGCAACGGCACGTCTCGTTATATACCGTTAGAATAACACCGGCGACCCAGATCCTCCCGGAGAAGGGGCCACTGCGTTCTCTTCAATAAAGATTTTCCTACCCGAGGCAGCAGAGATCGAAGCGTCCGTCGGTGAAAGCATAATGGATTGGAACGATTCGACGTTCCCGGCTATGAGCTCACACATACACGTATATACGCGTCCACAGATATACGATACAGGTTTGCATAGTTGGACGGAAATTTTTACCTGAGCCTGGAATCCAAGAATTAGGTTCTAGGATTTGCAATTTGTAAGCTGAATTTCGAGAACGAATGAAAGTGAGAGCTTAGGAAAGCAAGAGTTCTTTTCTTTCTTAGAAAAACAGGTCAAATTCGTGGAAACAGCTCGAATTTTCCAAGAAATGTAAAAATTTTGTCTACTTGAGAAAATAGAGGATATTTCTTAGAAAAACAAGTTAAATTTGTGGAAGCAGTCTCGATTCTTCGGACGAAAACATAAGAATTTTAAATGTTTAGATAACAGAAGCTGTTTCTTAAGAAAAAAGAAGAAAATTACGAAGATAACTCGAGTTTTTAAAGAGATGTAAACATTTTAAATATTTGATTGTAAAAAAAAAAAATACATATATAACGATTTCCTCCAATTACTATATATACAATATATAACAATTATATATATTTCCTTTTTCTTCTCTATTTATTTTAGAAAATACGGGCTACCGAAATAAAGCTTGCGAGTTAGAGACGATCGTTCGGTCGAAAGGGACGAAACGAGAATGGTGCCTGTACACGGAAAACCGACGGGCGATCCCACTTCTCTAAACTAAACGTTCTATTCATCCGCCGGATGACCCTCGCCTTCTTTTTTTGCCGCTCATCCTTCCACCTGCGCTTTTCGCGCACCGACGTAGCGCCGAGAGAGACCGTGAGAAATAGTTATTTATAACCGTTCCGCGAGATCGTTCCCGGCCGATTTTACGGCAGGTACACACGCTCTCGACTCGCCTTTCCTTTGAGACCCGAAGCCGGTTCTTCCCTAACCGGCTCCGTCGGCGCGACGGTGAAACTCGACGTGTCTGACTGAGGAAACCTGCGAGACGAGCCGGGTTCGATAAGACCAACGAAACTGGTTCGATGAGTGAAAAACGGCCCCGCGAGTTCGTCGGATCTCGATAAAGCGGGGTTAAACGAAGCTTAACCGACGTTTTGGATATATAATATATACGTAGAGATCTATTCTGCCATACTCCAACAGAGAGAGAGAGAGAAAGAGAGCAGTCAATTCCGAATTTTGAATAATTTTGCGATATACCTGTCGAATAATTTTTCTATAAAAAATTAATAAATGTCCGACGTATGTGAATAATTTCACGCACATTCACTTGGTTTACATTCGTTTATTTGTGGTTTTAATATGTGCATATATTGTCTAATGTCATTGAAATTAAGAGACTTTGAAACTAATTTTCTTTCTAATGTAATTGTAATAAGTACGAATATATAAATGATAATTTTACGTATATCGTTTCCAAGATGTTGGGAAAAATCTTTTTTTGCTTCGATAAATAAATTTTCTGATAAATCGACTTCACCTTCATAAGAAAGATATTAAACACGCGCGAGAGAAATATAGAACGTGTTCCACTGACATTATCCAAGAGTAATCCAAGGTTGCTCTCGAGCAACGATACAGAGCGAACGGAGCGGCAAATTCGCGCTTCCCCAAACACAGCGGGGCCAATGCCGTCATTCCGACGAGAAGCCACATTATTACGAGGCATAAACGCGTAGGAATAACAGTTTCTTCAGACTACACGGCTGGCCCTCAAGCTTAAAACTAGCCGCACGCGTGCGCGCGCGGTCTTGCGCTTTCGACCATCTGGCGTAATAAACAATCCTGCGAGAAACCTTGAACGACGAGAAGTGCGTTGACCTGTACGCGTTAAAGCATCGCGCCGAGGCGACGCACACGCAGGTGGATTCAATAACGCTCGCGGAATTGTTTCGTGGTATCATCTCTCGCTCCCATTTTCCTTCTCTCACTTCTTCCTTTGACGCTTATTAAACGCGTTCCTCCTTGAATTGCCGAGCGACCCACCAACACGATTCAAGATTCGCATGCGCTTCTGCACGGTTGCGTGCGACTGTGTTTACGTGCGATGTTGCGGTGACATCTCAAAATGAAAGAAAAAAATAGATGTTCTTTTTGATGACGTTATTAAAATAATCCGATGATGTTTCTTTTAGAACTATATATGTGTGTGTGTTTGCATCGTAATTTTTCTCTTTCTCTCTCTCTCGAGACGTTTTCCTGGCATCATAGTTTATGGTACAGATAGCGATTGGTCGACGCACACAGAATCCAGTTTCTTAGTCCTTTCTCTCGATGCAGTGTGCCCTGTGCAACGGCACGTCTCGTTATATACCGTTAGAATAACACCGGCGACCCAGATCCTCCCGGAGAAGGGGCCACTGCGTTCTCTTCAATAAAGATTTTCCTACCCGAGGCAGCAGAGATCGAAGCGTCCGTCGGTGAAAGCATAATGGATTGGAACGATTCGACGTTCCCGGCTATGAGCTCACACATACACGTATATACGCGTCCACAGATATACGATACAGGTTTGCATAGTTGGACGGAAATTTTTACCTGAGCCTGTAATCCAAGAATTAGGTTCTAGGATTTGCAATTTGTAAGCTGAATTTCGAGAACGAATGAAAGTGAGAGCTTAGGAAAGCAAGAGTTCTTTTCTTTCTTAGAAAAACAGGTCAAATTCGTGGAAACAGCTCGAATTTTCCAAGAAATGTAAAAATTTTGTCTACTTGAGAAAATAGAGGATATTTCTTAGAAAAACAAGTTAAATTTGTGGAAGCAGTCTCGATTCTTCGGACGAAAACATAAGAATTTTAAATGTTTAGATAACAGAAGCTGTTTCTTAAGAAAAAAGAAGAAAATTACGAAGATAACTCGAGTTTTTAAAGAGATGTAAACATTTTAAATATTTGATTGTAAAAAAAAAAAATACATATATAACGATTTCCTCCAATTACTATATATACAATATATAACAATTATATATATTTCCTTTTTCTTCTCTATTTATTTTAGAAAATACGGGCTACCGAAATAAAGCTTGCGAGTTAGAGACGATCGTTCGGTCGAAAGGGACGAAACGAGAATGGTGCCTGTACGCGGAAAACCGACGGGCGATCCCACTTCTCTAAACTAAACGTTCTATTCATCCGCCGGATGACCCTCGCCTTCTTTTTTTGCCGCTCATCCTTCCACCTGCGCTTTTCGCGCACCGACGTAGCGCCGAGAGAGACCGTGAGAAATAGTTATTTATAACCGTTCCGCGAGATCGTTCCCGGCCGATTTTACGGCAGGTACACACGCTCTCGACTCGCCTTTCCTTTGAGACCCGAAGCCGGTTCTTCCCTAACCGGCTCCGTCGGCGCGACGGTGAAACTCGACGTGTCTGACTGAGGAAACCTGCGAGACGAGCCGGGTTCGATAAGACCAACGAAACTGGTTCGATGAGTGAAAAACGGCCCCGCGAGTTCGTCGGATCTCGATAAAGCGGGGTTAAACGAAGCTTAACCGACGTTTTGGATATATAATATATACGTAGAGATCTATTCTGCCATGTGGCTGAGAACTCTTGCAATATCGCTCCTGCTTATATAAATTAATTGTATTCGAATATCTTACACACGTAGCTTTTTTCAAAGTTATTTTCAATTTAATGACTTGTTAATTTGGATGAATATAAATGATAGCATGTTTTATAATTTGCACTACGAATCTGTTGCTTGTTGTCGTGAAAAATATAAATTTCCGTCAATCCGATAATCTTAAAGCCATGTAATTTAATCTCTTAAGATTGGATTTGATCACGTGATAGCTATATCTCATTTTCATTCTTTTTTAAAGCGCACAATCGTTAATCAATCTCCATCCTTTCGATTAATCTGATAATATTAAATTGCAGTTGTGTTGTCGGTACAGTCAATATTGGTTGTATGTGTAATAAAAGTAAACAATGTGCAAGGTCGTTTTCTTCGTCAAGATTTATCGAAGAATCGAGAATATCTCTCGGGAGATATCAATTTAAGTATTGCGTTTAATATCGATAACAAAGCCGACTGTAATTAGATATTCATCGACGATTAACTTCTTCAGCGACTACAACATATAATCATCTCATTAAGAGGAGTCGAGGGTGACTCTTCTTCTGACATCGGGTTATCGGTTTTGTTATTTGTAGGCGCTTATGCGTTTCACGTTATCAGGCATCGATAAGCCTGCATACGCAATGTTACGTTATGCGTGCCGTCGTATCATGTGTATATCCTTGTTAAAAACCCGATAATTTTTTTCACGGAGGTATCATCGAGGATGCGAACGAGAAAAATGTGCAGTCGAGATACTAAAATCATTTGCATATAATAATATAGATAATAATATAGATCGTGTTTCGCGAAACGAATAACTGTATTTGAATTGTGTTGAATTAATACACTATTATGTATCGCTATTATATACGCTATTGTACGCTCTTCATTGTATGCTGTATAATGCACCGCAATCAAGCTGATTATCTAAGAACATAATAACTACATATTTGATCAAAAACAGCTGTTTTAGTATAAACTATAGAATGTTTAATTAAATAATTGGGTCGTATAGTGGAGCAATATCATCTATAGAAAAAAAACATCGATTATGATATATTATGGTGAACCGATTGACGCAAAAGAAAATCTTCAATTTTTTATTTCTTATTACTACATGTGACATAGTAATTCGGTTACCGAGATTTTCATTATCGGTGCAGATATTAGACGGGCTCGGACGTGTTATCTGTCCAAGTGACCAATTACTCGCTCAAAAGTGGTATGTGGTAAAGTGTGGTCCTTGTATCGCGTATTACGATCTTCTACGTGTTTGTGGCAAGTAACGGCACGATGTTCGCGACTCGCGAGTAAAATATTATTTTAAGAATACGCTCGTTAATCGCCGTTCTAATCTCCGGCTGTTAATATACGCTCGCGAGATTCGAGTTGTTTAATCGATAAATTTCACGAAAGACTTGTGAAAGATGGAGGCAACTGAAATGACTTCCGGATTGATCACGCTTTCGCAATGTAATCGAGCACAAAAATTTCAAAGACCGTTCTTCGTATTTCTCTTCGTATGACCGAGAAGAAGTTGGGCTCTTTCTCGGAAAGCCCGTGGAAGCCTCATCCCGAGCTCCATTTATCGCACGACGACAGAGCTCGACCTTTGGCCCACATCTTGCTGACTTAATCGACCGCGGGAAAAAAATTTGTTTTCTCAGAAACAGCGATAATTTCGGCCGCTATCACGCTTGTATGTACGAACGTCGCGCATACACGATGTAATGCTGGTGCCCGTATAACAGTCGCAACGGCTTATCGTCCATTATCTAAAAATTCACCAATGCGTGTAATATTTACGACAGTCAAAAATGTTTCTTCTTGATGCACAGCAAGATTAAATTCTATACAACTATAAAATATGAAAAAGCTACACATATTATAGTAAGAGAATATTTTTGTTCATTTTAAAAGTAAAATTTTTTAATCGATGAAATGTAAATCTGTCAGTAAATATATACAATATCTCTGAAAAAAAATTCAAGTTATATAAAAGGAATATTTTTATATTATCAGATTGATTTAAAGAACTAATTTACTTTTTAAAGCCTGGCTTTTGTTGCGAGTCGCTTTGATAGTACGGCTCGATAGGTACGGCCGCATAAAAATTAAATGTCACGACTGCTCGAAATCGATCGAAGCAACGATGAACGACGAAATTCTTCATGCAAGAGCCAGCTGTGCCGCCGGCTGAAGCGAAGCTGCGTACACAATGGCACGCCGAAGGGACATCGAAGGGTGGAACATCGGGCAACGACTTCGACAAAAAAAAAGTAAGTGAAAAAACGCGAGGGGAGAAAAGGGAAAGGGAGCGGACTCGGCGCGATGACGCGATACATTCCAGGGACGAGGGTGGTCGGATTCACGTGTCTCTTATCCTCGTCCCTTCCCTCTCTTTCAAAGAGTCTGGTTTCTCCCTCCCCTGGCGCCCACATACTACTATACAACGATTTCTGCTACCTGCTACCCTTCTCCAGATGCGCCCAACCCAGAACACACCTCTGCTGGGATAGAAACCTGATCCCCGGGTCTGCGCTACTTTTCCACCCGGCGTACAAAGGCGCGAGAAAATATTTCAGTCTGCCGTCTGAGTTTTATCTCAGCCTTTCTCGAGTGACACAGGTGTCATTGGACTCACCGCCGCCCTTCCCCCTTCATCTGTCTGGAATTTGCTGAAGATAACATAAATGTATCTTCCTACGGAAAAAAGACGCACGGCGATGTTATCCCCTTTTTGTTATGCCGATAAAACGGCGAATACGGAGAAATTAAAATAGTAGAAAGAATTACAAGCACTATTGATGTGCTCTAATTGAATCAAAATATTTGTTGCAGCATTGCGTTTCCTAACAACAAAATTAATAATCCTTAATCTTGATTGATTGTATAATTGACTTGATTAATATGTAAATATAATGACACATTTATCACTTGATTGATTTGATATCAATATCTAATTTATAACACAAACGTAAAAATATAATGTTTCGAAAGAAGTTAAAGGCCGAGTTAAATAACGTTTCTTTACCGAACCAGCTACATTTTCAAATTTATGGACAGAATAAATATGTTACGTATTTCTTTTCATTAGCATTTAAATATCAAACCTAACAGGTCTAAGGCCTATTAACATCCATCACTACGAAAAATTTTTATCGGTCGACACACTATGTCTTTATGCAAGTTTACTGTATACTAATCATCAACTCAAAGAAGATTCTTTAACGAAAAGAGCGGAAGAAATAACTGAAAAGAAGTTATCGATGTCGATGACCAATTGCGCGAGCAATCTTCGAAGCTCATTCCAGGCTCTTGAGCAACAACACTAACTATCTGCAGGATCCTTTACCGTTTCAAATACCTTCTTCTTCGTCGTTTCTATCTCGGATGATTCAATGTCGGTTTTTGCCGTTCGCCGTGTCTCGGTGTTTTCACCGATGACTTCTATTTTCAACTATTCTCTCTCTCTCTCTCTCTCTCTCTCTTATGTGTACGCGAAATCAACGAGACAAAACGAACAAGTTCTCGGGTCACAGAAGGAGAGCTCTTGCCAAGTTGGAAATCTGATTTGGCTCGAAACTTTCCGACAGCCACCGGCTCGCGACGCTCAAAAGAAGTTCGACGAGTGAAGAAAAACGGTCTCTTCCGCGACCTTGAAACTCGAATATTGCGAAAGAAGAAAGTGGGTATTCGGGGCTGACGGAGCTTTTCGATATTTTTGAAACAACGAGCTTGATATACGGGAAGTTGTGTCGATATTGTCGATATGACAAGTGTCTCTAAATTTGTCGAAAGAAGCATATATTACGCGAGGAGATAAATTATATTTTCTTATCGGATTGGCCTTGACGTTTATCTGAGAAGATATACGGAACGCAAAAAATAAATACTAATTCAATATATTCGCTATTAATTACATACAAAATGTTACGCTTAGCACAATCACTCATGAATTAATCTCAAAGTCTAACGAGTTGTTTGCTTCGTTTCGAATAATAATAAATGCTTAGTTAATATTCATATATTGTTACATACTCGCTTATATATAGATACAAATGAATTATAAATACCAATGGAACTATTTATGACAAGACTTTATAATTACTGCGATGGAATTATTTACGATAAGATGGCTTATATAATTACTGTGAAAAAAAAGATGATCTTTTTATTCGGATTATTATTGTGAATCTCGAAATATATTAGATTTATTAACTTTTGACGTAGCTAATCCGTCCAATTCCTCTTTAAACACAGCGCGATTATTCGCGTTATATACAAGTAATGGATTTTATGCAAAATTTTAAACTAAAATAGCGGATATATATTTATGAGATCACGCTTATATCGAGTATTTCGAATATGCAAATCATCTATTCCACACGGATAACTCGGTCATTATGCCATCTCATTTATCATTTAGCTCTGGTAGCAACCGTCCTTGGCGGTGATTTTCCGAAAAGGGGATCATCGCGCGGGATCGGTTTCCCCGTAAATCATTGCGGTAGGCAACGCGGAAAGGGACAAAGGCCCGCGCACGCTCGTGGAAATTGAAATTGTGCCAGTTGGCATCGAGAGAGATCCGCCAATATCCATTCTTGCACGTCGCGTTCGTAATTATCCCCAAGATCGATAGCAAGCTTCCCCCTCTCGCGCATTTTTTGGAAACGAATGATTTTTGTATAAAAAAAAAACTAACGTTATTTTATTCACTCTCGACTAAGCATTTCCGGGTATCTTCGCGCTCTAAAAATATTTAATATTTTTCATACAAAACAAATTGTGTGTCACATTTAATTCTAATAATATAAATGAGTAGATGAGTAGTAGTAGAGAGAAATAATCTTGTGTAAGTATTTGTTTTTTAAATAGATTCACGGTTTAAGCTATTATAAAATATCGTTATTTATGTGAATTTAACACATAAAATTAAACGATGCGATTATTACCTATTTTTTAGCAAGCTGATTAAAATTATTTGGAGCATCGAGAGAAAAGTGAAGGAAACACACCAGTTTCACCTTTCGACCGTATTTTCCTTGGCAACGTTAGACATCCGGTATAGTTGCTTCACGGAGAAGTTCGTGTCGAATTAATTCGGTGGAAGTTGAGCAAAACTCTCTCGCAAAATGCCCGACATTTGTTTGAAGTCAGACATGATGATTGCTAGAAATTACTAACGGTAAGAGATTGTCGCGGGAGAAAAAGACACGATCTGTCATGATTATCGGCCAGAACAATGGAAATAATATCCCAGTTATTCTGCTGGTACGTCCAGTAACATCGTTATATAGATGATGAAGCTCTGTGGAGAACTTTTCACGAATAATGGAATAAAATCCACAAAGTTAGCGAAACAAAACTCTAATCCGAAAAAAAGCCTATTTAGTTTTTTATTCCATGATCTTCTTCATTTTGCATAAAATTTTGCTTTCCATTAATTTTGATAACAAAACATTACACAGCAAAATAATTATTAGAGTGTCTGTTTCTACGTTTATCAAATTTATTGCGATTATAAAAAAGTATTATATAAAGTTATCCTCTCTCTTTAAAAAAAGAAACAACAAAAAATACCAAATAATACCAACATCTAATATTAGAGGCAAAAATATAAAACCAAATATATATTAAACTTTGATTTTTGTATGTTTAAAAAAATGACCTGATTTCTTTTTGTTAAAAAATCACAAATAAAATGACATATTCTACTGCGTAATAGAATTTATTTTAACGATAACTTTGTTGCAAATTTGATACCATAAAATGTGCAGATTTTGAATACTTTTTTTCATCACGACAGATATTTTATAAAAAATTTTTTTTAAATATTGTTTTTTTTCAATTATTTGCAATATATTTAAAAGAGAAATGTATACCTTTATGAGGCAAAAATTCTTATTAAGTAATTATTGCAGCAAAAACAATTCCTTCTTTTTGTTAAGAATCGTATTGCTTTCGTATTATAAATAAGGTTCATACTTGATGACAAAAATGAGATACTAAATACGGATTAAATTTAATTGCTGACATAGTCCTAGGAAGGAAGAATTAGTTTCCACAGATCCCCTTATATATCTGTTTATACGGTTAAGAAAATTCATATAATCGCCATGGTATAGAAAGGGCATAAATGCATCGAGTGGAGCGGGTTGCACATGTCGGAATATCAAATGACAGAGCGTACGGAGGAATTCATTGGCTCGTTAACCGAACGAAATTGAAAACCGAGAGAGATTCGTCGCTTGAAAGGAATCATATACCATATAAACATCGTGCGCGTGTATTCGCATAAGTGATAAATGATGCACAACGACGTGGTAAAAAAGCAGCTGGTAAAAGGCCAAGAGGCAAGAAAGAATAAAAAAGAAATATTTTTAAATCTCTCCCTCTCTTTTTAAAGATGTGAAGTTGACGAAACGATAATAATGATAATTAAATTTAATATAATTCGAATTAGATTAACAACAGCCACGATCAAAAAAATAAAATAATACAGTAACTCGCAATAATACTTGCGAGGAAAAATAAAAGGTTGAGCGAGATGCATTCTCGAACTTTTATTTACCGTTATTATACGCGGCCACGTAAAGGCGCACAGATAATAATGCAACGCACTGCTCTACACAAGGTGCGCCGCGCACCCACGATTATCTAAACTTTCTAACGGTGTCTCTCTCTCTCTCTCTCTCTCTCCCCCTCTCTTTCTCTCTTGAAATATCGCGAAGAAATTACGCGCTCGCGGCGTGTGCTTTCTCCCGCGACGTAATATCACGCGAGCGAGGCACGCAACACATGCGTCCAATACGCTCCAGCTGTTAAAGCGTTTTCCGAGCGGCTCGTAGCAGGTGCAGAGCAATGTACTTTGATCCTAACGCGGTGGGAAACCAGTCGGAGCGATACATACTTTTTTATTATGCGTGTGTGTGTGTGTGTGTGTGTGTGTGTGTGTACGCCGATTTGATAATTTTGATTCGTCTTTTCATGTATCACCCGGTTGTTCTAAAAAAATTTCATGTACAGCTTGCGTCCGTTGAATGTCCGAGAAACAACGATTCCGACAAAGGGAGACGGAAGGAGGATTTAGCGAGAGAGAGAGAAAGAGCAATCCGCTTTGAGACATAAAGGGGTTAAAAGCCGAAGAGGGACGGAGGAACCAAATAAGGAGAGCTAATGCCGTACAAAGGAGAGGAAACGTCGGATCTCGTACGTGAACCACAAACACGCGAACGCACAGTCGAGTTTTGTGCGCTTTGTGTGTCCGACAACCACACGTTGCGGCGGCGTTCGCGTATATGTGTGTATGTTCATAAGCGGAAAAGGGGGTCGGTTGTCCTCTGTATTGTTAGGCAGGCTGGTGCGCGAGACAAGAAATACACGCAGGGCCGAGAACGGTCGGGAGAGGGGAGAGGGGGGGGGGCAGTTCGCCGCCGAGCAGCAGGAAGCTGCGGGCCCCTGCGCGCCTCGGATAATGGAACGGAATTATGAGACGTAATCGAAATTCGCCAGAGCCCCCTTTGCCAGCAAATTCCTCTCTCTCGCAAAGTTACCGTCAGACGCAGCCCGGAAAGTTTCCGGAAGTTGGACGCAATCTTCCCGCCGGCTTCATTATGCGCTAGACGGCTCACGACGACTAATTAACTTTTGTCGCGTTTCGTGTTACGGCTTTTCTCACTCTTGTCAAATTTCTTTAACGTTATCTTATATAGCAAGCAACCCTAGAAATATCTCGGAAGTATTTATATATATGATCCATATTACATTTATAATGAATATAAATTGTGTAAAATATTTTGGAAATAAAGACATCTCTCTTCGCAATTCGCAGAGATATTACGAGAAATAGATTATAACTATTTAAAAGTTTCTCTCCCTCTCTGTCTCTCTTTTATAAAAGCTTCATATTGAAAGATGCATTGCAGTTGACCTACTTTTATTGCTACATTATTGATCAGTGGTTTCTGTCGCGAAATAACATCGTCATTATGAATTCTCTCAAATTATATATCCTCGATAAAGTTATGTCAAATAATATCTAATATTTTCAATCATGTGACATATTTCGGATGTGTTTATTAGCTGCTCAAGAAAGGATTTATAAAACACCTTTTCCGGATAAATTAAAGAATCTTTCAAATTTCTATTATAAAGAAATGGCAGATTATTTGTTCGATGAAAAATCTGTCTGCGGATATTAACATCAAGTTTTCGTCAATAAAAGAAGAATGATATAAAATTTATTTTAAAACAAAAATAGTTATCGAAGTGAAAATTGAACATTATTTCTTCTTGATATTCACAAAAAAACAACTAGGGCTTTGGCTCATTTCTCAGGTTAGTCAAAAGATCGATCTTTGAAAATATTCATGGCACTCTGACACTTTGTGATTCTTTCATTAAAAGTACAATGATTTGGATACAATGAAACGAAAAATACTACCATATTATATTCTATTGATATAATGTAAAGTATAAGATAGTCTAATACTCGTTTCGCCTCAACAATGGTGCATTCTTTTCAACCTCGCTTATCGTCCCTTTCTACTTTTCAGGTACCACAGAATATACGACCGAAGATGGACGATGATGACTCGCATTCTATTGATATTCCCGGCAACATTGTGGCGATGATGACACAAGGTTCGCAACACAACGGGAAGTACGGCCCTGAACACAAATCTCGCAGTTTGAGCTAATTCCACCCATCTCTTTCTCTCTCTCTCATCGGGCCCTTCTCATCCTCCAGTCACGAAGAGCTGTGGGTACAGAGTGACGGTCGATGCTGATGGCGATGGCCGTCGATCATCGGCTCGGAGGAGGAGAACATGGTCGGAGGAACTTGGGCACAAGAGGAAGGGGAGGGGTACGCGAAGGGAACTATCGGCCGAAGAAGAAGAAGAAGAAGAAGAAGAAGAAGAAGAAGAAGAAGAAGAAGAAGAAGAAGAAGAAGAAGAAGAAGAAGAAGAAGAAGAAGAAGAAGAAGAAGAAGAAGAAGAAGGAGAAGGAGAAGGCGGAGAAGAAAAACCGGTTCGACAGGTTCGGGATCCCATTTACCTGACCATGTAGCGCCTGCTAGCCTGCCTGCCTGCCTGCCTGCGTCGATCGTTATGTATTATGCAGTCCCCCTGTATGTGTAACGCATAACTACGGCGTGTATCCGCGCGAAGGGGGACGGGGGAAGAAGGGGGGAAACGAAGGAGAGTATGGACGAAGGAAAAAGTGGACGAGGAAGAGACGAAGAACGAGTCTTTGCGGCGGGCAAAGGAGGTCCGAGTCGAGGGAGGAGTGGCACAAGAGCGGGCAGAAGAGGGAAGCTGCAAAGGGGGGAAAGAAGCGGACCGCAACGTGCCGCATGATGAAAGCGGTCCCCCGTGCCTGACCTCTGCGCGATCTTCACTCTCGCGTCCTGCGAGACGTTATTACGCCCGCCCGAGAATATCTCCGCCTCGAGATTCCCGGCCCGGCGAGATCGAAGGGGACCGGTTTATTAGATCGTTACGTTGTTGTGTCGTGAAGAAGTGTAATAATAGCGGACGGACGGATGGAATATAACGCGGTGAGAGTGTAAAGACCCACATATAGAACGAACGTATCTCGAGAGCGAGGTCAGACCACCGTACGCGCATGCAAATACATCAGCGCGATTTTAATTTCGCCTACTGTGACGTCACGTGTACCCGAGCGCACACATCACTATGTTATCTACATATTTAAGTATACACGTTTGAGTATAGTTTCATTAAAATTATATAGTTACATTTAATTAATGTTTATATATGTCGAGAGAAATAATTGTGTATGACTTTACTCTTATACATAATCTGAAAATCTTATAACTGTTGTTACGAGCTACATAATAAGCAAAGTTTTTAATTATTACAGAACTGCGCTAATAATATTTTACATCATACGAAAGTTTAATTAAAACAAGAGTGTGGATAAATCACGTCAACTTGAATCCAGATTATCGTTTGGCGACGGTATAAACAGCGTCCTTGTAAAATACGGTACCAGCTTTAATAGAAAGAAGCTGAAAACTTGTTTGAGCGCTCAAACACAACAAGCCCGCCGTCGATCATCCGTTCTTATAATCGCGTATATACTCGTATAAAAGGACCTGCACTTTCGCAAGGTTTTACGTAACGCGGCTCCGTTGAAACCGTTTTCACGTTTACGCGAGGAATTCTTCCTTATCCAACCGGATGAAATTTAACTTGCGATAAAAAAAAAATATATATATATATACGGCGGTTGCGCTCGCGCTTTTTACACGCGAGACCGCATGAGCTGGCATGAGTCACGAAAAAGAGGTTTATGTTCCCGCAGACACGATCGTTGCAAAATAGTCGCTCCCGTGGATGTCCTTGAGAGGAAGGATGGAGGTTAGAGTCACGAGTTCACGAGTTTCTAAGATCGAGCGTCGCGTTAACGTATCTATGTCACGCCGGAGCACCTTGTGTATACGTGCGTTGTTCGACCGACGATAAAACTCGCCTTATAATTTACATCGGTCTCTCTACCCACCCGCGCGCGAAGCGCAAACTTTCGTGCCGTTTCATCTATAATATAATGCACTCTGCGGGAATATATATTGCCCGCGATGCATAACTTTCGCCGCCGCGCCGATGTTATATCGAACTTTGTATGCCTGTGAGTACGCTCTTAAATAGAGTATCGAGTATCTGCAGTATAAAAACGGAACGTTTTCAAACATTGGTTATTATTACCGGTGACTTTTAATTAATAATTCGTACATTTAATATAATTTCTATTTTCAAAACACAATTGCTCGATAAAATGAGTTTTAGAATGATAGTAGAGTTTTAGAATAAGTTTTATGAGTTTTTTTTTCAATACAATTTTTTGTATTTTTTTTAATCGCGTTATACTTTCTATAATTCAAAAAAACCCTGGAAAGAATATGAAAAGCAATTCAATAGCTTATGTATCGGCACCTAATTCTCATATAGATCGTACTCTTAATTAATTTGGGGAATGAAAAGATATTGTTTTTTTTTTCTAGTATTCTCAAGAATATTTAATACGATTTAATACGACAAATTTATCTTTTCGCAATTAAGTTTCATGTAATCAGACGCGTACACACCAAAGTATCGCAAATGCTACGAAGATTCGCGATATCACGTCACGTGAGACAATCGCGACCTTCCGGCATGCTTCCTGGAAATGGCATCGCGTTCTGAAAATCCGAAGAGAGGCTCGTCTATCACAACGCGACACGATAAAAGTGCAGGATCCATGCACGAAAGCGAGGAAGATAAGCTCGCTCGGTTTACCAACTGACGCAGATATATCGTTTCCGTGACCAAAGGACATACGGCCTCTTTTATAGTCGCTTCTCGAAGACGTTTAATTTTAATAAGGTTACATTTAAATTTCTGTAATAGGTTTTTAGGTTTCTATATACGTTTCTCATCAAGTTGTCAGACGATTTACTTTTTCCATTACAGGTCAATATCAATTCGACACAAGATATTAATTAGCAGTTGGCAGATACTTTGCAGTTTCTTCCTTCCTTTTAAAAAAGTTGAAAAATTTTTATGCAAAGTCGCAAACTCAACTGGGAAATCTACAGAATGTGTAATGTAAATTAATAGCATGACGTAAAAGCAGTAGCTCTCGCGGTTATTCCGATACGGACGAAAACTTTCATTCAAAGTTTGTCGCGTATAAACAAGGCTTCGCGAGAAGCCTTGTCGCGCTATCCGGGAGAACATGAAGTTTGCCCGTCCATTCGGAGGGATACGATTAGAAATTCCCCGATAACTCTCGTGTACGGCGCACGATTCACGCTTTATTATCTATTGGCTCCTTATTCATTGAAATTAAGAAAAATGCGCGGCAGCGCATCCGAGCCTCTGCCGAGCTGGTCGGCCGTTTTCTTATAAATTAAAGATCGGGCCGCGTCGATAAGGAAACGCCGTTACATTAATTGGTACGCGGCGAGTAGGGTGTTACGTTTCAGGATTAATTTACTCGAAAACGATAGCATCGCCGCGCACTCGCGCATTCCAATTACGGCCGACGGCGCGACGGGCTATAATTTGCAGCACCTCGTCTATCTAAACATTGTCACGAAGCGTGGCAAAGGTCGCGGGTATCTGGAGCGGTCGACCGATTGTACCTTCCTCCTATCCCCCGCCGCCTTCCTCGATACAACTCCAAGTCAAACGTGATGGACCCCTTTAACCCCTATCACCGTCACATGGAACGCTCCGACTGAAATTAGGACTCTGCGAATAACGGTAGAGTACATTCTTAAAGAACAGTTAAAATTATCGTGATATATACATATATATATATATAATCATTAATAATGTGTGTGTGTGTGTGTGTGTGTGTGTGTGTGTGTGTGTGTGTGTGTGTGTGTGTGTGTGTGTGTGTGTGTGTGTGTGTGTGTGTGTGTGTGTGTGTGTGTGTGTGTGTGTGTGTGTGTGTGTGTGTGTGTGTGTGTGTGTGTGTGTGTGTGTGTGTGTGTGTGTGTGTGTGTGTGTGTGTGTGTGTGTGTGTGTGTGTGTGTGTGTGTGTGTGTGTGTGTGTGTGTGTGTGTGTGTGTGTGTGTGTGTGTGTGTGTGTGTGTGTGTGTGTGTGTGTGTGTGTGTGTGTGTGTGTGTGTGTGTGTGTGTGTGTGTGTGTGTGTGTGTGTGTGTGTGTGTGTGTGTGTGTGTGTGTGTGTGTGTGTGTGTGTGTGTGTGTGTGTGTGTGTGTGTGTGTGTGTGTGTGTGTGTGTGTGTGTGTGTGTGTGTGTGTGTGTGTGTGTGTGTGTGTGTGTGTGTGTGTGTGTGTGTGTGTGTGTGTGTGTGTGTGTGTGTGTGTGTGTGTGTGTGTGTGTGTGTGTGTGTGTGTGTGTGTGTGTGTGTGTGTGTGTGTGTGTGTGTGTGTGTGTGTGTGTGTGTGTGTGTGTGTGTGTGTGTGTGTGTGTGTGTGTGTGTGTGTGTGTGTGTGTGTGTGTGTGTGTGTGTGTGTGTGTGTGTGTGTGTGTGTGTGTGTGTGTGTGTGTGTGTGTGTGTGTGTGTGTGTGTGTGTGTGTGTGTGTGTGTGTGTGTGTGTGTGTGTGTGTGTGTGTGTGTGTGTGTGTGTGTGTGTGTGTGTGTGTGTGTGTGTGTGTGTGTGTGTGTGTGTGTGTGTGTGTGTGTGTGTGTGTGTGTGTGTGTGTGTGTGTGTGTGTGTGTGTGTGTGTGTGTGTGTGTGTGTGTGTGTGTGTGTGTGTGTGTGTGTGTGTGTGTGTGTGTGTGTGTGTGTGTGTGTGTGTGTGTGTGTGTGTGTGTGTGTGTGTGTGTGTGTGTGTGTGTGTGTGTGTGTGTGTGTGTGTGTGTGTGTGTGTGTGTGTGTGTGTGTGTGTGTGTGTGTGTGTGTGTGTGTGTGTGTGTGTGTGTGTGTGTGTGTGTGTGTGTGTGTGTGTGTGTGTGTGTGTGTGTGTGTGTGTGTGTGTGTGTGTGTGTGTGTGTGTGTGTGTGTGTGTGTGTGTGTGTGTGTGTGTGTGTGTGTGTGTGTGTGTGTGTGTGTGTGTGTGTGTGTGTGTGTGTGTGTGTGTGTGTGTGTGTGTGTGTGTGTGTGTGTGTGTGTGTGTGTGTGTGTGTGTGTGTGTGTGTGTGTGTGTGTGTGTGTGTGTGTGTGTGTGTGTGTGTGTGTGTGTGTGTGTGTGTGTGTGTGTGTGTGTGTGTGTGTGTGTGTGTGTGTGTGTGTGTGTGTGTGTGTGTGTGTGTGTGTGTGTGTGTGTGTGTGTGTGTGTGTGTGTGTGTGTGTGTGTGTGTGTGTGTGTGTGTGTGTGTGTGTGTGTGTGTGTGTGTGTGTGTGTGTGTGTGTGTGTGTGTGTGTGTGTGTGTGTGTGTGTGTGTGTGTGTGTGTGTGTGTGTGTGTGTGTGTGTGTGTGTGTGTGTGTGTGTGTGTGTGTGTGTGTGTGTGTGTGTGTGTGTGTGTGTGTGTGTGTGTGTGTGTGTGTGTGTGTGTGTGTGTGTGTGTGTGTGTGTGTGTGTGTGTGTGTGTGTGTGTGTGTGTGTGTGTGTGTGTGTGTGTGTGTGTGTGTGTGTGTGTGTGTGTGTGTGTGTGTGTGTGTGTGTGTGTGTGTGTGTGTGTGTGTGTGTGTGTGTGTGTGTGTGTGTGTGTGTGTGTGTGTGTGTGTGTGTGTGTGTGTGTGTGTGTGTGTGTGTGTGTGTGTGTGTGTGTGTGTGTGTGTGTGTGTGTGTGTGTGTGTGTGTGTGTGTGTGTGTGTGTGTGTGTGTGTGTGTGTGTGTGTGTGTGTGTGTGTGTGTGTGTGTGTGTGTGTGTGTGTGTGTGTGTGTGTGTGTGTGTGTGTGTGTGTGTGTGTGTGTGTGTGTGTGTGTGTGTGTGTGTGTGTGTGTGTGTGTGTGTGTGTGTGTGTGTGTGTGTGTGTGTGTGTGTGTGTGTGTGTGTGTGTGTGTGTGTGTGTGTGTGTGTGTGTGTGTGTGTGTGTGTGTGTGTGTGTGTGTGTGTGTGTGTGTGTGTGTGTGTGTGTGTGTGTGTGTGTGTGTGTGTGTGTGTGTGTGTGTGTGTGTGTGTGTGTGTGTGTGTGTGTGTGTGTGTGTGTGTGTGTGTGTGTGTGTGTGTGTGTGTGTGTGTGTGTGTGTGTGTGTGTGTGTGTGTGTGTGTGTGTGTGTGTGTGTGTGTGTGTGTGTGTGTGTGTGTGTGTGTGTGTGTGTGTGTGTGTGTGTGTGTGTGTGTGTGTGTGTGTGTGTGTGTGTGTGTGTGTGTGTGTGTGTGTGTGTGTGTGTGTGTGTGTGTGTGTGTGTGTGTGTGTGTGTGTGTGTGTGTGTGTGTGTGTGTGTGTGTGTGTGTGTGTGTGTGTGTGTGTGTGTGTGTGTGTGTGTGTGTGTGTGTGTGTGTGTGTGTGTGTGTGTGTGTGTGTGTGTGTGTGTGTGTGTGTGTGTGTGTGTGTGTGTGTGTGTGTGTGTGTGTGTGTGTGTGTGTGTGTGTGTGTGTGTGTGTGTGTGTGTGTGTGTGTGTGTGTGTGTGTGTGTGTGTGTGTGTGTGTGTGTGTGTGTGTGTGTGTGTGTGTGTGTGTGTGTGTGTGTGTGTGTGTGTGTGTGTGTGTGTGTGTGTGTGTGTGTGTGTGTGTGTGTGTGTGTGTGTGTGTGTGTGTGTGTGTGTGTGTGTGTGTGTGTGTGTGTGTGTGTGTGTGTGTGTGTGTGTGTGTGTGTGTGTGTGTGTGTGTGTGTGTGTGTGTGTGTGTGTGTGTGTGTGTGTGTGTGTGTGTGTGTGTGTGTGTGTGTGTGTGTGTGTGTGTGTGTGTGTGTGTGTGTGTGTGTGTGTGTGTGTGTGTGTGTGTGTGTGTGTGTGTGTGTGTGTGTGTGTGTGTGTGTGTGTGTGTGTGTGTGTGTGTGTGTGTGTGTGTGTGTGTGTGTGTGTGTGTGTGTGTGTGTGTGTGTGTGTGTGTGTGTGTGTGTGTGTGTGTGTGTGTGTGTGTGTGTGTGTGTGTGTGTGTGTGTGTGTGTGTGTGTGTGTGTGTGTGTGTGTGTGTGTGTGTGTGTGTGTGTGTGTGTGTGTGTGTGTGTGTGTGTGTGTGTGTGTGTGTGTGTGTGTGTGTGTGTGTGTGTGTGTGTGTGTGTGTGTGTGTGTGTGTGTGTGTGTGTGTGTGTGTGTGTGTGTGTGTGTGTGTGTGTGTGTGTGTGTGTGTGTGTGTGTGTGTGTGTGTGTGTGTGTGTGTGTGTGTGTGTGTGTGTGTGTGTGTGTGTGTGTGTGTGTGTGTGTGTGTGTGTGTGTGTGTGTGTGTGTGTGTGTGTGTGTGTGTGTGTGTGTGTGTGTGTGTGTGTGTGTGTGTGTGTGTGTGTGTGTGTGTGTGTGTGTGTGTGTGTGTGTGTGTGTGTGTGTGTGTGTGTGTGTGTGTGTGTGTGTGTGTGTGTGTGTGTGTGTGTGTGTGTGTGTGTGTGTGTGTGTGTGTGTGTGTGTGTGTGTGTGTGTGTGTGTGTGTGTGTGTGTGTGTGTGTGTGTGTGTGTGTGTGTGTGTGTGTGTGTGTGTGTGTGTGTGTGTGTGTGTGTGTGTGTGTGTGTGTGTGTGTGTGTGTGTGTGTGTGTGTGTGTGTGTGTACGCCGATTTGATAATTTTGATTCGTCTTTTCATGTATCACCCGGTTGTTCTAAAAAAATTTCATGTACAGCTTGCGTCCGTTGAATGTCCGAGAAACAACGATTCCGACAAAGGGAGACGGAAGGAGGATTTAGCGAGAGAGAGAGAAAGAGCAATCCGCTTTGAGACATAAAGGGGTTAAAAGCCGAAGAGGGACGGAGGAACCAAATAAGGAGAGCTAATGCCGTACAAAGGAGAGGAAACGTCAGATCTCGTACGTGAACCACAAACACGCGAACGCACAGTCGAGTTTTGTGCGCTTTGTGTGTCCGACAACCACACGTTGCGGCGGCGTTCGCGTATATGTGTGTATGTTCATAAGCGGAAAAGGGGGTCGGTTGTCCTCTGTATTGTTAGGCAGGCTGGTGCGCGAGACAAGAAATACACGCAGGGCCGAGAACGGTCGGGAGAGGGGAGAGGGGGGGGGGCAGTTCGCCGCCGAGCAGCAGGAAGCTGCGGGCCCCTGCGCGCCTCGGATAATGGAACGGAATTATGAGACGTAATCGAAATTCGCCAGAGCCCCCTTTGCCAGCAAATTCCTCTCTCTCGCAAAGTTACCGTCAGACGCAGCCCGGAAAGTTTCCGGAAGTTGGACGCAATCTTCCCGCCGGCTTCATTATGCGCTAGACGGCTCACGACGACTAATTAACTTTTGTCGCGTTTCGTGTTACGGCTTTTCTCACTCTTGTCAAATTTCTTTAACGTTATCTTATATAGCAAGCAACCCTAGAAATATCTCGGAAGTATTTATATATATGATCCATATTACATTTATAATGAATATAAATTGTGTAAAATATTTTGGAAATAAAGACATCTCTCTTCGCAATTCGCAGAGATATTACGAGAAATAGATTATAACTATTTAAAAGTTTCTCTCCCTCTCTGTCTCTCTTTTATAAAAGCTTCATATTGAAAGATGCATTGCAGTTGACCTACTTTTATTGCTACATTATTGATCAGTGGTTTCTGTCGCGAAATAACATCGTCATTATGAATTCTCTCAAATTATATATCCTCGATAAAGTTATGCCAAATAATATCTAATATTTTCAATCATGTGACATATTTCGGATGTGTTTATTAGCTGCTCAAGAAAGGATTTATAAAACACCTTTTCCGGATAAATTAAAGAATCTTTCAAATTTCTATTATAAAGAAATGGCAGATTATTTGTTCGATGAAAAATCTGTCTGCGGATATTAACATCAAGTTTTCGTCAATAAAAGAAGAATGATATAAAATTTATTTTAAAACAAAAATAGTTATCGAAGTGAAAATTGAACATTATTTCTTCTTGATATTCACAAAAAAACAACTAGGGCTTTGGCTCATTTCTCAGGTTAGTCAAAAGATCGATCTTTGAAAATATTCATGGCACTCTGACACTTTGTGATTCTTTCATTAAAAGTACAATGATTTGGATACAATGAAACGAAAAATACTACCATATTATATTCTATTGATATAATGTAAAGTATAAGATAGTCTAATACTCGTTTCGCCTCAACAATGGTGCATTCTTTTCAACCTCGCTTATCGTCCCTTTCTACTTTTCAGGTACCACAGAATATACGACCGAAGATGGACGATGATGACTCGCATTCTATTGATATTCCCGGCAACATTGTGGCGATGATGACACAAGGTTCGCAACACAACGGGAAGTACGGCCCTGAACACAAATCTCGCAGTTTGAGCTAATTCCACCCATCTCTTTCTCTCTCTCTCATCGGGCCCTTCTCATCCTCCAGTCACGAAGAGCTGTGGGTACAGAGTGACGGTCGATGCTGATGGCGATGGCCGTCGATCATCGGCTCGGAGGAGGAGAACATGGTCGGAGGAACTTGGGCACAAGAGGAAGGGGAGGGGTACGCGAAGGGAACTATCGGCCGAAGAAGAAGAAGAAGAAGAAGAAGAAGGAGAAGGAGAAGGCGGAGAAGAAAAACCGGTTCGACAGGTTCGGGATCCCATTTACCTGACCATGTAGCGCCTGCTAGCCTGCCTGCCTGCCTGCCTGCGTCGATCGTTATGTATTATGCAGTCCCCCTGTATGTGTAACGCATAACTACGGCGTGTATCCGCGCGAAGGGGGACGGGGGAAGAAGGGGGGAAACGAAGGAGAGTATGGACGAAGGAAAAAGTGGACGAGGAAGAGACGAAGAACGAGTCTTTGCGGCGGGCAAAGGAGGTCCGAGTCGAGGGAGGAGTGGCACAAGAGCGGGCAGAAGAGGGAAGCTGCAAAGGGGGGAAAGAAGCGGACCGCAACGTGCCGCATGATGAAAGCGGTCCCCCGTGCCTGACCTCTGCGCGATCTTCACTCTCGCGTCCTGCGAGACGTTATTACGCCCGCCCGAGAATATCTCCGCCTCGAGATTCCCGGCCCGGCGAGATCGAAGGGGACCGGTTTATTAGATCGTTACGTTGTTGTGTCGTGAAGAAGTGTAATAATAGCGGACGGACGGATGGAATATAACGCGGTGAGAGTGTAAAGACCCACATATAGAACGAACGTATCTCGAGAGCGAGGTCAGACCACCGTACGCGCATGCAAATACATCAGCGCGATTTTAATTTCGCCTACTGTGACGTCACGTGTACCCGAGCGCACACATCACTATGTTATCTACATATTTAAGTATACACGTTTGAGTATAGTTTCATTAAAATTATATAGTTACATTTAATTAATGTTTATATATGTCGAGAGAAATAATTGTGTATGACTTTACTCTTATACATAATCTGAAAATCTTATAACTGTTGTTACGAGCTACATAATAAGCAAAGTTTTTAATTATTACAGAACTGCGCTAATAATATTTTACATCATACGAAAGTTTAATTAAAACAAGAGTGTGGATAAATCACGTCAACTTGAATCCAGATTATCGTTTGGCGACGGTATAAACAGCGTCCTTGTAAAATACGGTACCAGCTTTAATAGAAAGAAGCTGAAAACTTGTTTGAGCGCTCAAACACAACAAGCCCGCCGTCGATCATCCGTTCTTATAATCGCGTATATACTCGTATAAAAGGACCTGCACTTTCGCAAGGTTTTACGTAACGCGGCTCCGTTGAAACCGTTTTCACGTTTACGCGAGGAATTCTTCCTTATCCAACCGGATGAAATTTAACTTGCGATAAAAAAAAAATATATATATATATACGGCGGTTGCGCTCGCGCTTTTTACACGCGAGACCGCATGAGCTGGCATGAGTCACGAAAAAGAGGTTTATGTTCCCGCAGACACGATCGTTGCAAAATAGTCGCTCCCGTGGATGTCCTTGAGAGGAAGGATGGAGGTTAGAGTCACGAGTTCACGAGTTTCTAAGATCGAGCGTCGCGTTAACGTATCTATGTCACGCCGGAGCACCTTGTGTATACGTGCGTTGTTCGACCGACGATAAAACTCGCCTTATAATTTACATCGGTCTCTCTACCCACCCGCGCGCGAAGCGCAAACTTTCGTGCCGTTTCATCTATAATATAATGCACTCTGCGGGAATATATATTGCCCGCGATGCATAACTTTCGCCGCCGCGCCGATGTTATATCGAACTTTGTATGCCTGTGAGTACGCTCTTAAATAGAGTATCGAGTATCTGCAGTATAAAAACGGAACGTTTTCAAACATTGGTTATTATTACCGGTGACTTTTAATTAATAATTCGTACATTTAATATAATTTCTATTTTCAAAACACAATTGCTCGATAAAATGAGTTTTAGAATGATAGTAGAGTTTTAGAATAAGTTTTATGAGTTTTTTTTTCAATACAATTGTATTTTTTTTAATCGCGTTATACTTTCTATAATTCAAAAAAACCCTGGAAAGAATATGAAAAGCAATTCAATAGCTTATGTATCGGCACCTAATTCTCATATAGATCGTACTCTTAATTAATTTGGGGAATGAAAAGATATTGTTTTTTTTTTCTAGTATTCTCAAGAATATTTAATACGATTTAATACGACAAATTTATCTTTTCGCAATTAAGTTTCATGTAATCAGACGCGTACACACCAAAGTATCGCAAATGCTACGAAGATTCGCGATATCACGTCACGTGAGACAATCGCGACCTTCCGGCATGCTTCCTGGAAATGGCATCGCGTTCTGAAAATCCGAAGAGAGGCTCGTCTATCACAACGCGACACGATAAAAGTGCAGGATCCATGCACGAAAGCGAGGAAGATAAGCTCGCTCGGTTTACCAACTGACGCAGATATATCGTTTCCGTGACCAAAGGACATACGGCCTCTTTTATAGTCGCTTCTCGAAGACGTTTAATTTTAATAAGGTTACATTTAAATTTCTGTAATAGGTTTTTAGGTTTCTATATACGTTTCTCATCAAGTTGTCAGACGATTTACTTTTTCCATTACAGGTCAATATCAATTCGACACAAGATATTAATTAGCAGTTGGCAGATACTTTGCAGTTTCTTCCTTCCTTTTAAAAAAGTTGAAAAATTTTTATGCAAAGTCGCAAACTCAACTGGGAAATCTACAGAATGTGTAATGTAAATTAATAGCATGACGTAAAAGCAGTAGCTCTCGCGGTTATTCCGATACGGACGAAAACTTTCATTCAAAGTTTGTCGCGTATAAACAAGGCTTCGCGAGAAGCCTTGTCGCGCTATCCGGGAGAACATGAAGTTTGCCCGTCCATTCGGAGGGATACGATTAGAAATTCCCCGATAACTCTCGTGTACGGCGCACGATTCACGCTTTATTATCTATTGGCTCCTTATTCATTGAAATTAAGAAAAATGCGCGGCAGCGCATCCGAGCCTCTGCCGAGCTGGTCGGCCGTTTTCTTATAAATTAAAGATCGGGCCGCGTCGATAAGGAAACGCCGTTACATTAATTGGTACGCGGCGAGTAGGGTGTTACGTTTCAGGATTAATTTACTCGAAAACGATAGCATCGCCGCGCACTCGCGCATTCCAATTACGGCCGACGGCGCGACGGGCTATAATTTGCAGCACCTCGTCTATCTAAACATTGTCACGAAGCGTGGCAAAGGTCGCGGGTATCTGGAGCGGTCGACCGATTGTACCTTCCTCCTATCCCCCGCCGCCTTCCTCGATACAACTCCAAGTCAAACGTGATGGACCCCTTTAACCCCTATCACCGTCACATGGAACGCTCCGACTGAAATTAGGACTCTGCGAATAACGGTAGAGTACATTCTTAAAGAACAGTTAAAATTATCGTGATATATACATATATATATAATCATTAATAATGATAATCATCATCTCTTCACTTTCAACGATCCGTGAAAGGCACTTTAATCATTTAACGCTACGGTATGCAAAAAGTCGCTTTTATTGAAATTGCCTGAAACAAAAACGCGATGACAGTGCCTGTCGGAGGTCAACTGGAGATGCGAAACGCTATACTTTCCGAAAGTCTAGGTACGCATCAATTGGTATTCCGTACACAGCGGTGCTCGCGCAGGCATTCCGTTGGAACGTGTTGGGCATCGTCCCCCGTCCCCCCTGGGCCCCTCCCTCGTCTCTACGGAGCCACGACTTCTCACCCTGCCTCTGTCCCGCCGCTCGCGTGAGGGTTGCGAAGAAATTCTGAATTCCGAGCGCGTCCCGGAGCTTCTTTCCTAAGCGCTGCTCGTAGAGGCGACGATCGACCGGAGAATGGATTAAGGTGCTGGACGGAGCTTATAAGGCGCGTCGTCAACACTTGCAAAGTTCCCCTAATTTTCAAACCCTATCAAACGACGGGATTGCGAAAGCGTCGCGCGACAACTTTCAAGTGTTTCGCCGCGATGGCAGCTTTAACCCTTTAACTCTGAAATTACGACTTAAATGGAGAACGCCCTGATTACGACGAGGGAAAAGTTTAATGGACTATCGAGCGCGATAGTTCTCCAATTTCACCTGAGTTTAGGAGGGGATGGTTGTTTTGAGCCTGTTTATATACGCGATGTGTCTCGAAAATCCCCACTTTTCCATTACGAAACCTTTAATCAACTTGGATTACGAAATTCGAGTTCACTCGATCGCTTCAGAAGTGAGCAGACTTATTCGGATTTAGTTACCAAGGAAATTAAAAACTCAGTAGGAATCGATCACTTCTTCAATGTGTACGTACGCATATATTTTTCAGCTTCCTGTGAGGCAACAAACATTTGAAAAGGTCTGCCGCCATTTACGAATGACATACTCAGGCGCGTCCAGACTTCATAATCCGGTAGTTAATCCTAAGCTGAAGGATTTAAGCCGAAATTCGCGTCTGTGCTCAAGAATGTGTAAACCGACGATGCCTGCAGAAATCGTCGCGACAGCGAGTCGGGATGCTAAACTCTCGAACTTGTTTCTTAGAAGAGAGATCGAGGGAGACAGGGAGAAAAGTTTGCGCCGAGAGAGACGCTCCGCGCGAGTCGAATAACTGGTCGTTCCAGTTTCTGGCGTTACGCCTGACGCCGGATGCCTCTCCCTCCCTCCCCTCGTCAAACTCGTCCGCAACTGGTACAACCGGTATATGTATACGTGTACACATATACGCGTATACGTATCTCTCAACGGGTATGGCCTGCGTCAGCGGTGTCATATATTTTAAATGCTAATACGCCCCGATCGATCCCACCGGCTGGTAAATCGCGTTACGCGATCAAAAGTAATGGAAGGAAGAGCGATAAATTCCGGATACCACTCTCGAAACCGGTGATGTTACTTCCGCGCGTATATGTACAGTTGCAAAAAAAAGGAGCTGTGGGACAAGATCGATGTTCGTCGAATAAAATGCCAATAATTATGAGAATATTTGTGAATAAAAAAAATTTCGATTATAATAATAATGTTACAATTATAAATTTGCGCTTCTCTCTGCATCGACGATATTTAAATTGTTATCTTTTATATTAAAAAAAATTCATGTAGAAAAACAACGTAAGTTGATTTGATTGCGTGACTCTTAATTAAATCTAAAAAGAAGAGATAGTGACGGATAAATATTGACGTTTCTCATCTAGAGTGATATCAGACGCGATATGATATTATCGCGCAGACTTAGATTCGCGAGAATTTACACTGTAACAGATGCAGTCGTTTATTTCCTCGCGCGGCTTTCCTCTATTGAATATTTCCGCTCTCTTCCATTTTTACGACGCGATATAAGATAATGTAATAAAAACTTAATCGTATCTAGCATTAATTGAGCGAAGTTTCCTGAGCCAGAAAATTTAAAGTCGTTATATTCGCGGAAATAGCGCAACTCTATTCGTTTCAATGTATGTGTCACAAACATTATCGTACGATGTCAGAAACGCAGAATTATATTGATTTAAAGAGACGCGGAGAGGAAGCCATCGCGATCGCGACAGTCGATTGACGGTATTCGCGGAATCGAGATAATCCCGAATCGCATCGTTGTGGCTTGTTGTTTGGCATTATTATGCTAAATTGCGATTCTCATAAACATCTCTTCGGATATAAAAGGCAAACATAATTTTGCGAATCATGCGATTTCGAGGAGTCTAATGTACATATATTTATACGTATATTGCGGAGCAAGAGATAAGAGATACATACGCGTCTTTTTCACATTTTTTCTTTATTGTAGAGATTTACGGAACGAAAAGAGTCTCGTCGTATCGAAGACCGTCGATATTTGTCTCGGTAACGTCGTTAAATTCTGGCACGAAATCGTGCCAGCGATTAATTGCCAACTTACGCTATACGTCAACGTTAAACGCCGATTTATATCGCGTTATCTTTGCAAATGTCACGCGGATCATCTTTGAAAGAGCACAAATACTTGGCGTTGTTTATAAAGGGACAATCTTCAGGATTAACCCAGCGTTATAGGTATATCGACTTTGTATTTCGACGCGATAATTTCGTATACGTAATTCGACGCGATCCGTGATAATGACACGAGTCTTGGCATTGATTGCGAATGTTAATGATCGCGTGTCGTATTTGATGCCAATAAACATAACGTCGCCAAGTATGCGCGTAAAAGTAAACCGTATACATTACTATAAATACACCGAGTTATGTTGTCGATCGGACGACGCTGTCGCAATAAACTACACATGGCGACGATTTTTGGCAGGGATGCTCTTTACGCGAGACCATACAATTGACATTAATAGCGATTCTAAACGTTAATACGATGTATTTTTGAAATACGGCGCTGCATTTTTCCGAGGATCGTATTGCATTCGCGCGTCAATTTAACTCTCGTGTCACTGTGGTTAATTTTGAATGAACAAACGGATAATGCATTAATCTGTTTCCACCAACTAAGAGTAATATTTCCATCAGTGGTAACATTGAATCTGTCAAATCCGAGACGATAATTAAATAAATTTCTATCTTCTATTGGCGCAAAATTTATCAAACGCATTTGAATATTCATGGAGATTAAGCGAATCTTGGGAATAAAATCGTCGCAAATAACGGAACACGCTATTTCGATTAAAATCTTAAGACTCTTGTTCGCTCACAGTCAAATTACACATTATAATTATAATATTCCGAAAATACACATAAATATAAAAATATACTGTTTCTCTAATAAAAAAGTTACATATATATGTATGTGTATGTGTGTAAAAAAGAGAACTGGGAGAATTATTAATTTTTCATCTCACAAAGATAAAGATCCGATAAAGAGGCTTAAGATTTCCCTCGCAAAAAGCAATGTAATACAACAGCACCTCGGCACGCCTTGATTACAAGTAGCTGTATCTAGAGATAGAACGTAAAATGTACTTATTCCCCAGATTATAATCTTAGGCGTAACCTTGGCGATTTTTCCAGCGCGAACAGGTTTCCATCCGCACTTTGGCGCGTTGCGGTTCCAATAATTTCTACACGTTCGCTTCCACCTACATACTCTGTTGTTTCAATAACGTCCGGATAAGCCTCGGCGTTTTTCCCGCGCGGCGATCGTCTCCCTCTCTCTTTCTTCGATCGTGCCTCGTTCGTCCGTGACAACCTCGATGCGAAGCAGTCGGTATTTTTAGAGACGACTCTAAGCTCGCGACATATAAGAGAGGAGCTCGTCGTGCCGCCTTTTTCCGCGGTTCGAGCGCGTTCGAGTAAAGGGGTTACGGTCACGCCAATCATTTGTGTTAACGACGGATTTATCGGCGGCGATCGCGTGATAGCGCAACCTCCTCTTGAAGGAAGATCGTTTCCGATAACGCGATTTAGCCGTTCCAACTTTACGCTCTCCGGCATCCGTTCTGTACTGACTTATGGAAGGTTCAAGGTATTCTCGGACGATGGTCGTTAACTATCGCGTAAAACGCGAATACTGCATCTCGTAAAGAGATAATGCTCGGACGATGGTACGCGACCTCGTTTAACTTTGTCATCCTTTCGCCAATTTCGCGCTAAATGTAACAAATTCCCAGCATTTGTGTAAAGTATTTAACTCACTTGGAAATGCGAGAAAAGCTGCAGTAAGCTAAATCTTCAGATTTTCGTTTGGATAAATAATGTTCTCTAAAAACATAATTTTTAACTTTTCGTAAATATTGTATAATATAAATCGTATTATACAATATATATTTCATAAATATTGTAAAATAAATTGTATGATAATCACACAAGATTGCGATACTTTAAAAACAAAATCAGATAATTGTCCTTGTGACAATTAACTTAAAATTAACTTGTTTTCTGTTAATAAATAAAAAATGGCAGAGAATTTTTAACGTAATGCAAAAGTGTGATGCGTCCATTTATATTCCGCATTATTCAACGCGACTTAAATGATCGCAAAGGTCCCTTTAGACCGCTCGAAAATAGTCAAGTCGATCAAACGGCCTATGCAAATTGCGCAATTAATCAGCTCATTGAATTGCAAGTATGACCTAATAATACCGTCGTCTTTGAACAGACAAAGAGACGCTCGATATCGCTTGAGATTGGAGCAGTCAACATCTCGTCCGCGATCCGTACAGAATGTCAATGCGTGACACGTTTCCATGAATTCTCGGAATGTCAGTACCGCCTAGATACGTCGGCGTTAACAGGTCCTGGATCGGGCGTCGAAGACGACCTCGAAAGCGCGACGAAGGAGACGTGATAAGACGTTATATTGGATTTTCCGAACGAATGGACACGACACGCTTCTTCTATAAAATTGCATCGTGTCGCAAATTTGTATTCGAGAGCCCGTTTCTTCCAAGATGATCGAACGCTTTATAACGAAACAATTATCGCTTGTAGCACGCAGATGATCGATATCTCGTCTCTAATGCGTCTAATAATCGCTCCTAATATTTACACGAGATTAGTAGAGATGTAAATTTAATAGCAAAGCTTTACTCCCTGTTCCTTCGAGAAAAGACAGGGTATAAAAGATTCGCTTTATCTGAGTAATTTTTTATTACAAGCGGATTTGTATATACACGATATCACGCGTTACGTAAAGTTCTGTACGCAAACGAAATTTTTATCGCGATCAAATTTACGATTGTCCTTATTCTCGAAGAGCTTGGTTTCATTCTAAACACGCTCGTTTAAATTTAAAACGTCAGCTGTTATGCTGTAAAAGTTATCTCTCATGAGTCACGTAAGTATGTTCTTCGGATAGTATGTCTGTATGCGTGTGTATTATCAGTTAATTTATGTTAATAAAAATACTTGACTCTTCTGTGAAGAGAGACTTGAACATAATTCTTCATAAATTTTCATAAGAGCGCGATTTCTCGTTCGTAACGTCTCGTATTAAAATTAAGCAAATTAATATTCATAAGGAAGATTAATCAAGCCGCGATTATACAGTCAGAATAATCTCTCATCGACCATTAAGAAGATATTTAACGACGGCCGTTAAGCGTTAACTCGTTGTCACAATTATCGGCGTAAAATTCATTCACGCGGATTGGGATACGTGGATAAGCTTTATATTGTCATCGGTGAACATCCTTCACACGTCCCATCCGGTAAAACCTTCTCCATACCCCCCTACCTCCCTCTTTGGCGAGAGGGGAATAGTTTGCGGCGACGCGAGGAATTTTTATGACGAAAGTAAAACGGAACGGCCCGACACATAAAACCGGACGGGCGCGATTCCATCTCTCTTCGGCTTCGCTTCGAAGTCGCATAAAGTTTGCAACAAACTTCCTCATCGCACAGACTTTAGCGTCTCTCATCCCTCTCTCCCTCCCTCTCTTATTCGCCATACTTCTTCTTCTTCTTCTTTTTCGCTCGTGGGCGAGAGAACCAAGAAAAGTGATCGCGTCGGCGAATACGAGGTAGATAGCTGGCACGTTTTACAGCTAGAAAAGCATACCGCTTGATAACTTTTAAAGCGGAACGATCAGTCTGCTTCTGTTCGCCCCCGGGGAGCTAATTTTTCTCTATCGAAATTTTCAGAGCGAACGTCATATTGACATAAATTATTAAAGAGGTGAAAAATTTTTTCTTATTGTTTAAATTTGATTCACTTATTTTCTATGTTCGTAGTATTTGTTAATGGAAAACGACAATAGATTCTATTATACATTCGTATGAGCTATAATTATTTTTTTTTTGTAGTGACTCAAAGTATCTCTCGTTTATACTGTACATCGACAATTTTATACGTTACCGTTGCTATTGTAATAATTATCGATAATCGATATCACGTAATATTGACGTCGCGTGAAAGATCGCATCGCCTAAGGATATTTTAATACTGGAGAATAACTAAATTCCGCTCACGTAGGCGTAAATCGTACCACTAACGCAGAGTAAACTGGCGTCCCAACTATAATTCATGGGAGCACCAAACTATTTTCCAACTACGTCCAACTCGCTCGACTGTAACAGGAAGGGGACAAAGTTTGCGACTCCCAGTTTCTAACTAGATTTCTTTCGCACGAACGCGACGATGTTACTACCATAACTTAACCGTCTACGATCTACAGTCCCTTCAAAGCAGCGTGGATTTGTACGTTCACTACAATTGCCGTCATAATTTATCGTTGATCTGAAACTTGACTAAACTTATAAAACGTGGATCTGATAAAAGAATTAAACTTAACTTTGTTTAACTTTATGTGTTACTTTTTAGATCTATTATTTATAAAACAAGATGATTAATAGACAATAAATTAAACAGAATATAATATATATAATTCACATCAATTTTAAATATGTTTTTCTTTCTCCCAATGTTTGCATAAAATTCTATTTTCCCTGAGATTATTATAATAATTCATTTTTTGAAATGAAATACAGTTGTTCAAAAATTTACGATATATACACTGAGTATATAAGCTTAAGATTTAAGACAAAACGCATGCAGAAATGCACGATGCGCGAAAATTATGTGCGATATCGTCGTAGTGATGATATTTCTATTTCTGTGCTAATTCCTACGCGAAACTACGTCTCCTTTTTGCTTTATAAAACGAGGGTGAAACTGCGCAGAAGTATATACTATGTACTCGGGGATATAAATACGATTCATCGCGGGTGCATACTATCCGGGCGGGTGTCTTCGCGTGCGTGACGTGCACCTGGTGTGTCACGTCAGGCAAAAGTCATCGTCGTCGTCGTCGTGGTCGTCGCTCGTCGACGCAACCTGCAACATGGCGTGTCGCACGCACTCGCGATCTTTTCAGTGGCGTCAGCATACAAATATATTTATGACTTTTCTCGAAAGAAAAAAATATGCAATGCCTCTACTTCATTTAAATTTTAAATTGAAGAGATAAATATATGGTATGTAAAATAAGATATAAAATTACACAATAAGAAATTTTTAAAAATATCGAATCCCGTGTGATGGTCTTGTTAAAATTCATAGTACATTTTTTTATGAAATTAATCAAAATAATTTTATGAAGAATAATTGGCGTTGAAGAAAAATTAACTACCAAAATTTATAATTATGCGAAAGTATAATCTGGAAAAACAATTTTTATCCATCGATCTTAAAAATTACGAAAATACCGCTTGAAAAGCGTATGTCCCTGTCGGCGGTAACATCTTGTTCTTCCTAAAAGCGACGAGAAACCAGTTTCGTTTGATTACGCTATTGGGGCCTTCGTGAATGTACGCGAGCGTTGCAACAAGATGGAGCGAAGCGAGAAGGAGAGGAGAGCACCGAGAGAAAGAGAGTACGGGCTCGCATGGTGCTCGGTAGTAATTATTAACCCACAGTGACTCACTAGGTTGAGGACCTTTATGATCCACGCTAATGGGTCCGCCACTCGAAGCACCCGGAGTCACATATACGCTCACAGGTTCAATACACGTGCATATAGAATGCCGTTCGAGAAAGCACGTGTGAGTTTGTGGATGCGGATGCACATATGTACGTATGCGTGTACGTGTACACTTATGGCTCTCGGCCACGCAAATCTCGTTGTGCGTTCCTCCACGCCTGAAAAGCCTCGACCTACCCTTCTCTTTGGCAAGAAGAGCGTTAGTCACGAAGGCGAGCGAGCGTTCATCCTTTTAATGGATTTCTTGAATTAGAAACGAACGCAAACGCAACGCGACGCAACAAACCAACGAATAAACGAACGAACGAACGAACGAGCCTCGTTTTGTTTCTTGTTTACGCGTCGTCACGCAATCCCGGAAATATATCGTTATTTTCAACGCCGCCCCCGGCCGTAATTATTCACGGGCCAAATTACGGGTGTACGAAATTGTTGGAATTGTCGTGCCTGGGCGCGTGCGTAGGCAGGCTCAGTCGTTTGCCGAGAAATTGAGTTATGGTTCGCGTCCAACTAGCTACTATAATATCAGATTGTGTGTAAAGTGCGTACGACTCGGGCGAAATTGTGTCGTGTTGAATTTATTTGCGCTAAATCGGGTCGGTTAACGTCTCTCGGGGCAATTTTGCCACGCGACAAATAGAAGGAAAAATTAATTACTCGCCCGTTAACATACATATACATTTGTGATAAATCAGATCGAATATGGAAAACTTGGCGCGCAAAATAATTACAAATATAAAGATCGCAGATCAATATAATTAAAATACATTACACGTGATATAGTTAGTTAAATTATAATACTATTTAAATAAATAATTAACATTTTTACTGTTAAATAGAATAATAAATTTTTCAGGAAATGGGATATCTAATAAACTTTTATAATTTACTATATTTAATAAAAAATTTTGTCATAATTATTATAATATATGGGGTCGCCAATTATAAAAGATATAAACGTGTCCATTGTGAATCGCGGGAATCATCTGTGAACCCATATGCTTTCCGGCTACGTTAAAATATGTTTTAAAAAATTGCGGAACACCAGTTTTATCCGAATATATTTATGTGATAATGATGGTTTTAAAAGCATAATGAACAGAGCTATCCGACTATGATAAACTATACGGGAGATGCGTATCCGCGCATATAATTTCATTAAATCGTCTATTCTAGTCCGACTACATAGTGCCATGTCACGTTCGCGATATTACAGCGACTTATTATGCGACGTCCTATTATACGACTGCGCCGCACGGTCGTCTGTCGCGTCTGGTCGATTTGGCGCTGCGAGGACACATTCCTGCAATTGGTTTCTAGTCGACGCCGGAGAATCAGTGACCCGATTAAAGCGCACGAAAGAAAATAGGAAGTTATCGTAATACGTATCTCCAAAGTCAAGTCGAATTGATCTTTCGGAATTGTACTGCCGTTAATTTGCTATTCGATGCATGACATTCTCCTGCCGATTAACATCCTGAGAATTTTAGCACTTTTTTTTTTTACAAATAAATTATACGGCACGTGTATCGAATGTTACGACAGAATAATATAATTTTGAAATATGGACAAAGATCGATAAAATAACTCTGAATAATAATCGGATGCTTCAATGTGTGATTCGATTTTACAATAAAAAATATCAATCGCAAAATAATAACTTTTAACAAAATTACAAAATCCGTGATATAATATCGTAATAAATTATATTCTTCAAAACTCTACAAATACGGTCAGGAGTTAATATTATCTTTTATCATATCAATATTGTAAAAACATTATGAAATAAAGATAGAATTTAATATTGATTTATTTTTCAATCTGTCTTAAACTGAAACAGATGAAGAATTCTGACGATTAAATTCCAAAATTATATAAATGCGTAATAAAACTACTTCCAATTACGATTAAAAATCTAACTCGACAGAAAGATAATTAGAGATTCAGCTATAGGAACGTTTAGGCCCAAAAGTGAAAAAATCATGTCAAATTACGATGCTCCATCATCGTACCTGCCAACATCGATTTCATATTTGTCAAAGAACCTGCGGCTGAAAGCGCATCCAACGCAGCGGCGAGATAGACAATAACGCTATAGAAAGTACCTTCTAACACATTGTCGATCAATCGGCCAATTCGCGAACACGCGGTATGCGTATGGTTTCGACCCTTTGACGGTACCAATGCCAGTATCGCCGGTTCGCCACAATGCACGAAATTTTCCCCGGGCACCGCTCACCTATCGATACGTAAAATCCGAACGTTCTATGATGTCACGGACATGTCGCTCGCAATTTGCGAAATAACAGGGGCGTTTTGCAGCATCGAACGAAACGAGCGCTGAAAGCTATTTCATTCACGTGTCACTACTCGATGTAGTCCTGTTTATTCGTATTGTGGGCAATGACAGCTGCTTGGTTAATCACCATTTTTATATAACTAATTAATTTCGAGGAAAATGTGTAAATATGATCCGCAGTATTTCAGAAAACCCTATATTAAAATCCGAAAGACCAAAAAAAAATTTCTTTATATGCTATTTCGTAAGCAACTTTTTTTTAGCAAAAAGGCGATGATTATAACGAATGCTATTACATTATTAATGATAATATAACGCATCTCTAAAAATCACTTTGTATTAAATTTTTTTAATTTCCTCAAATTAAAAAGTCTAAAGAGAAACCATTCGAAACGATTTTATCAAGAAGACGGTTAGAATGCTAACGAGAGTAAAATGAAGCTTCGACCTTGGATACTCAAAATGTTCAATCGCACGCCACGAGGCTGACTTAAGTTACGATTCGTTCGTTGCAACGATTACATACCGAACGAGCCAGACAGAGGAGTTACATCATTCTTCCTCCCTCTGCCCGATCTTGTATGCCCTACAAAGTCCTCTGGCTTCGTTGGATTTACTGTTAGCACGGCCCACGCTCCCTCACTCGCTCGCCGATCCCCGCGTACGAAACGCATGTACATGAATCCCGTCTGGAAAGCGAGTTCACTTTGGATGGTGTAGTACGTAACACGAGACTAATGTACGCGCGAGCGTGTGTGTTCGATAATGTATACATATGCGAACTCGTGGAGGCGCATCCGCGAGAGCGAATAATGAGACACACAGGCGTCAGATTTCAAAGGACTCATGATTTGGGAGAAATTGACAAATCCAAGTAATAGTGTACGAATTAAACATTATTTTGTTTCCCGAAAATTTGATCGAAACAGTTTATCTGTAGTTTTTATTTCTAGCATTGAATATCTTTCTAAAATTTAATTAAAAATATCTATTTCAATAAGTCTGTTATAATATCAAATAGAACACTGATATTAAAATTCTCTCTCCTCTCTAAATAAATATATTTTTATTGCTCAATATATTAAGTATAAATTTCACATATAATAAATATATGAAAATTCATCGAGAACAAATTTTTAATAAAGTTGCAAGAAAAATTCCGCTCGTGCGTCTTTTCAAGAAAAATTCTCACATTGCATCCTACGCGGCCTCGAGTGGCCGTCACTCCCCGAGGCGATATCTCGAAGCGAGACGCGAATTCTAATCTCCACGCTGTTGCCGTAGATAACAGCGAAGGGGGGAGGGGTATCAAGAGATACGAGGGTGTGTGTATATTTATCGCACATACACGATGCGCGCGAGCGAGCTCATCGCGAACAGATTCCGCGCGCGTGTGTGCGTGACGGGCGTGTAAAGTGCCGGGCGAGCTGATGGACATGTGCCACGTGAACTGCATAATGAACAGTGATCATTGCCCGTACTTCGTCTACTCGAACGCGCCCCTGGTGAGAAGATAACGCGATGACCTCGAGATAAATTGGTCGTCCGTGTTGATCGTGGCGATCGACTTCGAGATGAACGATGGCGTCGTTCGAGAATGGCCTCAGTTGCATTCCGATGGAGGAAAAAGAAATATACGCGACGCCGTTTTCTGATTAATCGATTCATCGATTCGCGCTTTACGAATGTCTCCCCGTGCTTTACCCTCGATTCAATACGAGATACATTCGATTTCGATGCATTGGAAAAGTATTGTGTATATATACGATAGATTTTATATGCGCGCGCGAGATACATAGGATTTCGATACATTGGAGTGTACTGTATATACGGTAGATAAATTTTAATTTCTTTCGATCTGAGAGCGTAAAATATGTTTCTAATCGCATATAATTTATATTACAATTTAATTTCACTATTAATTATTAAATATTATATTTAAGTTCACGTGATATAAAAATTAAATTTTGTGTTTTTCGAGATAATTATTTATAGTATATTATTTATAATATATTCAAAATATCAAATTATGCAATCATTTGGTTTATTAAAAGTAGATCTATGTAATTTTTTATAAATGTCGTTTTATCTCGTTCACATTTCTCGCAACGTTTTAATTGTACCACATATATAGCGGTAAGATAAGATAAAATCGAGCAGCGCACACTAGAATTCATTACAAAAACCGTGGAGAGACGTTCGCGTACAGCGATATATACGGTGGCCTTGAACGACAAGCGGGTGATACGCCGAATTGAACGAGGCTTTCGATTCGGCGGTGAAACTGGGTGAATCGCGATATATCCAGGGGTGATTCAGAGTCGCGTGACGCAATCCGGAGGAGTTAAAGGCACCGACGAGATTTATTTCCTAGTAAACGTGTTTTACGCACCTTCGGCGAACACAGTTACCGGAGTGTGACCGCAAAAGCGACAAGCGTTGTCCTCGAGATAAATCGGTAATGGGTAATAGAAGACGGTTTTTATGAGAGACTCACACATTCCAGAGATACGAAACTATTTGCAACGGGTTATTTTAAAAAAGCTATAATATATATATATATATATTTTTTATTCCACCGAGTAAAAAAACATTTAAATATATTTCACAATATTAAACCCCATTTTCAGAGTGCATCTATTTTATTATATATATCTTTAATCATTCTGACCAATTATATATGATGTTGCACAGTTGGGGTTATATCTACTCCTCCATTATCCTGTTAGACGATATTGTGATGCGGACACGCGAACGAGTCGTTGAGCGCCCGCTACATATTTTTACAGCTTCCTGCCGCATGCATTTCTGCTCGTCTTTTTCTCCTCCCCGCTCGTACCGGTTAACAAACGGTCTCGAACGAGGCCACAGGGGAGAGAGAAGGTTAAAGAGCAGAAGGAAGAAGAGACGGGAGAATGGATCAAGAGGGTGTGAGATAGAGAGAAGAAGTCCAGGAGGATGAGGATGAGGGGGAGAAGGCATTTGAGGGGTAAAAAGAAGCTGCGCGTGACCTTGTGCCCAAATGCCAGTTTCTGATGCAGCAGCCGCCAGCCGATTACCTCTCTCGGAGAGACCGGGCTTGCATAAGCGTTAAATCGCGATTGTTACACGCGGAGCGAGGAGTACCCGGCGAGGAGAGAGCATGTAATTGAACGTATTTGGAGCAGAATAACAGAGTGAATTGCCCGTTAGAATCTCGCCTTCTCGGGCAAAAAGGGCAAAACAGCAAGCGAATTTTCGTCAATGCTGATGACGTAACGATTATGCGGATGCGGTACAAGAATGGGATATTTGAAAGTAGTCGAGAGTAGTCGAGAGCTATGGCTAGTTCAAAATATTTTACGGGTAAATAAAAAAAATCTGAGATATTATTTTAATTACATATTATACTGCTCTGGATAATATATATCTCTCCCTTTTCTACCAAAATTTTACTTAAATCGCTGCACTATATAATTTCCTTTCATGCAAAATGCTTCAAAATTAATTGAATCAGTATATTAATTAAACAATAATCTATTTATGTAGTATATATATAAATCGTCAAGACGTCGATCTTGATAAAAAAAAATGGATAGATTAGTCTTATTTGCACCTAAACGATAATCTCGTCGGTGCTGCTGTTCCGTTATCGCGCCACATAAAGAAGAGCATCGAAACGGATATTATATGTAAACGCTTGTCTCCGGGAAGTAATCGTCTCGGCGATGTTTCCCGTTGCAAGAAATTCCAGGAAGTTTCGAGTCGACGCGACGACTCGAAACGTAGGTTCGCGTGATATCAGCAAATGTAAAGTCGCGTTCCGCGACGTCGTCTCGTGCGGATAACCGATCGCCGCCGATCCGTATCTCCGCTTTATCGAGTTTCCAATTTCACCTGTTCGTTATACGATAACGAGCGATTACTTCTCTCCCGGCTAACTCCGTAACAACATCCCACGTCGATATCCCGAGTAAATTTGCTGTTTAATTTGCCGACAGCTTTCACAAAGCGAAGACCGATAACTCGCCTGCTTCATTAATACGACGTTAGCTCTCGCAACGTTATTGTATAACGATATAACCATAGTTGAATTTATTACTTCCGCTGGCAAGATATTTTAATAACAAACAAAAAAGACTGCAAATTGTGTTTATATCTTTTCTCCTTTGTTTGTAATATTTCGTAATTATTTTAAATAAAAAAATCTTTTTTAAATTCTGCAACGTAATTAAACGTTAACTCTTTGATAAAGCCTGGGTATCATTTTTTGTGAACTAATTTTTAGCGAGCGGAACCACTAAACGTCCTTTCTTGGAAAGAGAATAATTTCGTTCGCGCACGATTAATCTCAACCATTCCTTTGTATTCGGGAACGCATTTCAAGCCTCGCGTGACTCATCGCCGAGGCCGGGATTGAACAGAAAAACGATGCATCGATCAATCAAGCTTTAATACCTCGTGATCGAGTGCCACCGACTACGGTGGGATCCCAGAAGAGAGAAGATGAGGCGCGCACAAGAACGTGGGATATCGATCGCCGAGGGATGGGCCGCGTAGTTAACCTTCGTCGCTACACGATGGTCATTAGGGTAACTCTCTCACCGCGCCCTTTCCTTCTTTTTGCTACACCCCTCCCCTCGCGGATCCGCTTGTTCTTTGCAGCGTGAGAGAAAGGGAAAATCGTGAACGCCCGCGGATGCTATCGGACAGCTTTGGCCTTGAAAATATCTCGAGACGATTAATTTGTCTGCCGACAAACTGTTGCTTCCAATTTGATCGGTTTAATTGTCTAATTCCCGCGGAATATATGCCGCGATTTGTGTATGTGTTCGATTTTAAATATCATCGTCATATGAGAAAATGGATGAGCGATTGTGCAATAGAAAAGCGTAAGCCAAATATTATTTTTTAAGAATAAAACTTTTCTCAAAGAGATTAATATACGAATTTTTGGATTATCGATATCATTAATTTTGCTCATCTATTTTTATGACTATACAAATATATTTTATATTTTTATTTTTTAACAAGAATTTGATATCCACACAATTTCTACTATTTTTTCTGTGCTATTACCGACCAGATGTCGGCGATAAAAATCTATTTCTTTACATTATGAAAAATGTATGAATATTTTAGACGACGATAAATGAATCGGAGACTGCCTTGGACATGCATCTGTCCGCGAGCAAATATAACGAGATGTCTGAGTACATATGTTTCTCTCTCTTTCGTTCAAAATAAAACATCGTGATCCGAAAAAAACGCGTCGTAATGTAGTCGAAGTCCAACGTCATAAAAATATTCGAGAATGATATTTAGAGAGACTTGGCACCGACTTGATGTAATATATTGTCAAGTCATCGCGTGTCCTCTCGGCCCTCCCCTCTCTCGAACACGAGCAGCAGCAGCGGCAGACGTTGTAGGAGGTCATCATCGTCGTCTAGCTTGCCAACCCAAACCCTCCGTCACCTTTTTCCGCCTGGGCTCTCTCGAGAGGAGCTTTAATATCTCAGTCATGCTCTCCCGGTTCACGAACTATTAATTATCCCTACCTAAATGCTCGCTGAACTCGTCGCCTGGGTCAGTTCGATGGATTTGTTACGAGGATTAACTTCAGTGACGCGTTATAAGTAGTCGAGATAAAAAAAAGACGCAGCTCTCTCGTTATATTCGTTAGTACGTCGTGAAAAATCCAAAGAACGAGAAAATATTCTATATATAACGAAAAATTGGTCTACAGAATATTTCAAAAATATGTAGATTCAATGACGTCAAAATATAACAATCACATTTTTAAGAATTGGAATTTTGCAAGCTATTTTTTTTTTTTTTTTTTTTTTTAATTATTTAAACTTTTTTGATGCTTTTTTTTCGATCACATCACAATCGAATCTTTACACAAGAGAAGGAACATGATGCTGTTTGACAAATCTAATCCGCACACAAGTACGACTCTACTAGATGTCTTTCACCTTTCCTCAGCACTAAAAACGTCCGGAATAATGATACGTCCTCGTGTTTCCGCACAGAATATTTTATTTCATGATATCTGTAATTTTTTTTTTTTTTTT